>NW_016808861.1:5207-8479 GCF_001698545.2 Rhinopithecus bieti | reverse complement strand
CTTGTTCTAGTTCCCTAATTTTTTTTTTTTTTTTTTTTTTTTTTGAGACGGAGTCTTGCTCTGTCGCCCGGGCTGGAGTGCAGTGGCCGGATCTCAGCTCACTGCAAGCTCCGCCTCCCGGGTTTACGCCATTCTCCTGCCTCAGCCTCCCCAGTAGCTGGGACTACAGGCGCCCGCCACCTCGCCCGGCTAGTTTTTTTGTATTTTTAGTAGAGACGGGGTTTCACCGTGTTAGCCAGGATGGTCTCGATCTCCTGACCTCGTGATCCGCCCGTCTCGGCCTCCCAAAGTGCTGGGATTACAGGCTTGAGCCACCACGCCCGGCCTAGCTTTTATTTCTTACAACTTTTTTAAAAATTTGATGACAGAGAAACAGAAGAAAGAAAACACTGGGCCCTTTTTCTAAACCCTGAAAATTATTAAACCCTTAGTACCAGCTCCTAGGGTGTTATGAGAATTAAATCACATAATGTGTTATGCCCAGCACTGTGCTCTGTATCATACACTTGAGCACATAGTACTTGCTTAATAAACATTGCATTCGTACATGTGTACATGTTTTTTAAACCCAGACTTATTCAAACATTGCTGCCTTCTGTTTCCTCTATAAACTTAAAGAGCCAGCAAAGAATATAAAACTTTAGGGTGGAGATGGATTGTCCTTATTTGTACCATAAGTATTTGGTTGTGACAAGGGCGCTAAATGTAAGGGACCCTGTGCTCTGTCTGCTTTCTCTAACTAATGCTAATAATGAGCCAAGGGGAAGCAACATCAGCATTGACAGGGAACTTGTTTAAAACACCCGTTCATGGACCCTTTTCAAACCTGCCATCACATTACATAAAGTGGGACAAAATTACCAACTAATTTATAAGCTCATTAAAGCTTGAAAGGCAACGCTTAGCTTAATGGTTATCAGCCAGGCTTCTCATTAGGATCACAAGGTCAATTTGCTGAAATCTCTTGTGCCCTCTCCACAGCTTCTGTTTATTGTTCTGGTTGGAAGCATCCAGGTTGTTTCAGTGAAGGGCCTTATGTGACTCTAAGGTGAGACCAGAATCAAGTGTAAGGGCTTCAAAATACATTCTCGAGAGTTAAGTTCCACCTTTTCACTAAAGAGTGGTCACAGGGCCTGTTCTGTTTGAGTTTGGTAAGGACAGGTCAGTATGGTGCATATTTCCATTACTGTAGCAGAAATTGCTGGAGTCTCTGGCAGCGGAGGGCACCTGAGGACAGGAAAGGAGAAGCTTATATTTTTATCTTCATGGAGCAGCTCATTTTTCCTGAATGTCTTCTGTTTAAAAGACAGAAATAAGTGGAATTTTTCTTTTTCTGCCAGTTGATGTCATGCTAGCAGGTAGATCTCTAGTACTGACACCATTAAAGACATATTCTCAAGATTCAGGTGCAATTTGTCCAGAGAATCTCATCTGAGAATAAATTCCAGAGAAGGAGGAAAAAAATGTCTTTTCTTCAGGTAAACATGTGTCAGATGAAGAGCTGTGTCCACTCTGCCGCCTGGACTGCCATGCGTTTAGTACTCACAACCTTTACTTCTCTACTTGTGTTTTTCCTCCCTAATGAGTTTGGTTTAACTACTTGTTAAAATTCTTATTATAGTCAAGGGTCTCTGAAAAACGTTTCTGTCCTATGTCCCACAGACTTCTGTACATTCTGTACGTCATAGCTTCTTATATGCCATGTAGAATTCTCAGCAAGAATTTATGATCTGCAATATTAAAAATGTTCCCGGCCGGGCGCGGTGACTCAAGCCTGTAATCCCAGCACTTTGGGAGGCCGAGACGGGTGGATCACGAGGTCAGGAGTTCGAGACCATCCTGGCTAACACGGTGAAACCCCGTCTCTACTAAAAAATACAAAAGCTAGCCAGACGAGGTGGCTGGTGCCTGTAGTCCCAGCTACTCAGGAGGCTGAGGCAGGAGAATGGCGTAAACCCGGGAGGCGGAGCTTGCAGTGAGCTGAGATCCAGCCACTGCACTCCAGCCTGGGCGACAGAGCAAGACTCCGTCTAAAAACAACAACAACAACAAAAAAAGTTCCCTTTGTGGCTGTTGAACGTGAAAAGATGTGGATACTCAAGGTTTCTATTGGGGAAAACTGTGGTCCTTAGTAAAGACGGAGAACATGGAATGTTGAGGCTCCATCTGTGTGTTCCATTAGCCCTATGCAGAATGGGATTAAGAAAATGTTTATTTAAATGGAAAGGTATTTATTAAGCAGAAAGTTCTGAAAAAAAATTATTAGGATATACCTGCTCTCTAGGGTGCTAAATGAAGCCTACTTAAAATTACTACTAGAAATTACAGAACATAGGAGTTACCTGTATTTTGAAGTGTGCATAAAACTGATGTTTCTTTATGGTTAAATTCAGACTACAGTTTACTGCATTGGGGAGGAATATTTCAACAGTGATGCTGTGTTCTTCTGTGTGCATTAGCATATCATAAGAATTTGTCCTAGTGCAGTTAATGGTTAATGATTTACTTGGTGAAATAGCTCTCTGATAGATTTTTTCCACTATAGAGTTATTTTTCTCTTCACAATTAAGTATCTTTATACAGCTACTCTGCATAAACGATCACATTTAATCTGGCAGTTGTCCTTTATTTTTTTCTACATATTTTTCTTTAGAAAATGAAGGCTCTTATCTTTGTTTACAGGCTAGAAAAACTGGGAAAACACAGACTCTACCACTTACTGCATGTTTGACAAAATATCCTTGTTAGGCCAAAAACATTATCATTACTGGTGAGCTTGTTAGAAATTCAAAACATCAGCGGGGAGCCTGTAATTGCAGCACTTTGGGAGGCCGAGGCGGGCAGATCACCTGAGGTTGGGAGTTTGACACCAGCCTGACCAACATGGAGAATGATCCGTCGCTACTAAAAATACAAAAATAGCTGGGCGTGGTGGTACATGCCTGTCATCTCAGCTACTCAGGAGGCTGAGGCAGAATTGTTTGAACCCAGGAGGGGGACACTGCTGTGAGCCAAGGTCATGCCACCGCACTCAAGCCTGGGCAATAAGCATGGAACTCCATCTCAAATTAAAAAAAAAAGGAAATAAATACTTAAATCAGACTTTACTCCAGATCTTCTCGGGGAAAAAAAAAAAAAAACTTACATAAGATCTTCAGCTTATGATACATAGTAAATTTGAGATGTTCCTTCTGAATATGTTTTTTCCATCTGAAAAATATTCACAACTCATTCCGTATGATGTAAATATAGGACTCAAAATGTACGTTTGT
>NW_016808861.1:0-4137 GCF_001698545.2 Rhinopithecus bieti | reverse complement strand
AAAAAAAAAAAAAAAAAAAAAAAAAAAAAAAAAATGTGATGTTAGAGAACTACAGAAATATGGTCTTCCTTGTTGAGGATAACTTTAAGACATAATTCATAATATACCCTAAAGCTTTTCTCTTTTATGTAGAATTTTTTTAGTAATTTATTCTTTGCAGAAAAGTTTCAGATCCCCTTTTTACTGAAAATCTTCAAAATTGCTCATGTAGAAAAGTATCTCTTGAAGATGTTTCATCTTAATCCAAAATTCCACATTCCTGATTTGAGCTGTATAATTCACTCTAAATTAGTGGTAATTCCAAAAATTTAGTGACAAAGTATTCTTGCCCCCACCTGAAAAATCTAATTGCCACCACCAATTTTTGATTCAGTAGTACCAGATAGTAAAATTAAGAAACCTACAAATTGAAAGCATTTTCTAAATATTTAGAAATTTGTTACAAATTAGCATTTTGGTACTAATTTACTAGAATATTTTATTGCATCTGCTCTGCTGAGCACATTACTAACTTGTAATTGGAGAATATGAGCAAGATTCATGTTATTTATTCTTAATACAACAGTGTTGTTGTCCCTAAGCCAGACCTAATCACCCATCTAGAGCAAGGAGAAAAAGCTTTGACTCTGAAGAGACATCAGATGATTGCCAACCCCCCAGGTATGAGTGAAAATGAATACAACAGAAAACACAGGTAAGAGGTCTCAAGGTCAAAGAGAAAGCCAATCCTTAAAAGCTGATTCAGGAAGCTGTGTTCCAAAGAAATATTTCCTGGGCAGCTGTATTTTTTGTTTCTGTTTTGTAATTCTGCTCTCACAAAGGGGCATCTTCAGTCTTATACTTTTAAATTCTGTAAGGATTCTACTTTTCTTTCAGTGAACTTAAAGTTCAGTGAGAACCAAAGTCCTCTTCATGGCATATAAGAGACTGCACAATCTGGCTGCTTTTCTATTGTTTTGGGGACACACAAATATCTGCATGATTTTGAGAAACTAAAACTATTTTTTAAGTTCTTTTTCCATCATGTCTGAAAAATGTGATAGTAGCTTCTGGTGCATTTTTGTTCGTTTTATTGCACAATCCATTCTGTTTTTATTACTATACAGTCTTGAAATACAGCTTGATATTATAAGTATGATATCCTTCCACTTTGTTTTTTTTTTTCTCAAGATTGCTTTGGCTATTCAAAGTTTATTTTAGTTTCATATAAATTTTAAAATAGTATTTTCCAGTATTCTGAAAGAAATACCACTGCAAATTTTGATAGGAAGTTTATTGAATCTGTAGATAACTTTGGATAATATGGCACTTTAATGATATTTATTCTTTCAACCTATAAAGTTTTATATTTATTTGGATTTTCTCTAATTTTTTATTGATATTTTATTGTAAAGACTTTTTAGCTTTTTAGTTATTTTCTCAGAAATTTGTTTATTTATTGAGAGAGTGACTTGCTCCTTCTCCAGGCTGGAGTGCAGTGGCGTGATCTCAGCTCACTGGAACCTCCACCTCCCAGGTTCTAGCGATTCCCCCGCCTAATTAGCTGAAAGTACAGACATGTACCACCATGCCCAGCAAATTTTTTGTATTCTAGCAAAGATGGGGTTTCACCATGGCCAAGATGGTCTTGATCTCCCGACCTCATGATCCACCCATGTCGGCCTCCAAAAGTGCAGACATTACAGGCATGAGCCACCAGATCTGGCCAGAAATTTATTATTTAATGCTATAGTAAATAAGATTTTTTCTTCCTCTTTTTTTTTTTTTTTCTTTTTCAGATGGAGTCTGGCACTGTTGCTCAGCGTGGAGTGCAATGCCACGATCTCTGCTCACAACCTCCACCTCCCAAATTCAAGGATTCTCCTCCCTCAGCCTCCCAACCAGCTTGGATTGGAGGTGCTAGCCACCACACCCAGCTAATTTTTGTATTTTTAGTAAAGATGGGATTTCAACATGTTGGCCAGGCTGGTCTCAAACTCCTGACCTCAGATCATTCACCCGCCTCAGTCTCCCAAAGTGCTGGGATTACAGGCATGAGCCAAAGTGCCTAGTGTGTTCCTCTGTTTAATCAGATAGTTTAAGTGTATAAAGCCATATATATAATGTATGTTGATTTTATATTTTGCTAATTTACTGAGTGTATTTATTAGTTTAGACAGGTTTTAATGCACTACTTAAGGTTTTTCAAATATAAGATTGTATGATCTACAAACAGCAACTCTTTATTTTTCTTCAATTTCAATGGCTATTTTTATTTCTTTGACTAATTCTTCTGCCACATACTTCCAGTGCTACATTAAAATAGAAGCACCGACAATGGGCACAATATAGTTTTGTATTGGTGTCTGAATTTGATGGAGCAAACACCTTTTCAAGTTTTCATACACTGATTTTAGAAGGTAAAGATCTTTTGTTTGGCCCTTAGGGTGATGAGATACCCTCTGAATTAGTAGTGAAGAGGGGTTGTAGCTTGGTCACAAGGTTCCTGGGTCTGCAATAGGGTTCACCTTTAGCTGGCTTGTTAGAGGGGGTTGGGGAGTTGTAATTTTCATTTTAGTTTTGGACAGACTAAATATCCTTCAGGACTTTGCTCTGTAGGGCAGACACTAGGGCATGTTTTTGCAGTCAGGTCTGCATATGGTGGGCCCTGTATCAAGATGCAGATGAGTATGGCTTTCAGTGAGTACCAGAGAGCATTTCCTCAGGTAACTGTGTGGGTTTCTATATAGACAGAACTGACCTTAAGCTGTGGCTCAGGTAACTAAAACTGAGTCACTGAACCACTTCAAGGACCATAGTAAAGGCCAAGGTCTGCAGGCCTGCCTACATGGCTGTAAATGGGCCCCTTCTCCAGGTCTCTGGAATGGCAGGACCTCTGCCAGACTGTGGCTGGGAGGAGTTTGGCATGATTACAGAGTAAGTTCAGAACTCTCAGTGTATAGTAAGATGTGAGGACCGCTTGAAGGCTTTGCCACATTCTTCATATTTCTAGGGTTTTTTCCCAGTATGAATTATCTCATGTCTACTAAAGCTTGAGGGTGAAATAAAGATTTTGCCACATTTATCACACTTGTATGGTTTGTTCTCTCCAGAATGAATTTTCTTATGTGAAAAAAGCGTTGCAGAATGGTTAAAAGCTTCACCACATTCTCTACATCTATAGGGTTTCTCTCCAGTATGAAGTAGCTTATGTGTAGTAAGGTGTGCAGATAGGTGAAAAGCTTTGCCACATTCTTCACATGTGTAGGGTTTCTTTCCAGTATGAATTTTCTTATGTGTAGTAAGGGTTGACGACTGGTTAAAAGCTTTGCCACATTCTTCACATTTGTAGGTTTTCTCTCTAGTATGAATTTTCTTATGTTTAGTAAGGACTGAGGAGCGTTTGAAGACTCTGCCACATTCTTCACATTTGTAGGGTTTCTCTCCAGTATGAATTATCTTATGTGAACTAAGGACAGAGGAGTACTTAAAGGCTTTGCCACATTCTTCACATTTGTAGGGCTTCTCTCCAGTATGAATTATCTTATGTCTAGTTAGGACTGAGGACCAAACGAAGGCTTTGCCACATTCTTCACATTTGTAGTGTTTCTTTCCCATATGAATGATCTCATGTTTACTAAGGGTTGAGGATGCAATAAAGGCTTTGCCACATTTATTACACTTGTATGGTTTCTCTCCAGTATGAATTCTCTTATGTGTAGTAAGGGTACAGGAGTACTTAAAGGCTTTGCCACATTCTTCACAAACGTAGGGCTTCTCTCCAGTATGAATTTTCTTATGTTTAGTAAGTGTTGAGGACTGGTTAAAAGCTTTGCCACATTCTTCACATTTGTAGGGTTTCTCTCCAGTATGAATAATCTTATGTGTACTAAGGTATGAGGACTGCTTGAAGGTTTTGCCACATTCTTCACATTTGTAGCGTTTCTCTTCAGTATGACTTTTCTTATGTGTAGCAAGGGCAGAGGAGTACTTAAAGGCTTTGCCACATTCTTCACATATGTACGGTTTCTCTCCAGTATGAATTATCTTATGTCTAGTAAGGATTGAGGACTGGAAGAAGGCTTTGCCACATTCTTCACATTTGTAGGGTTTCTTTCCCGTATGAATGATCTCATGTTTACTAAGGGTTGAGGATGT
>NW_016808860.1:0-2485 GCF_001698545.2 Rhinopithecus bieti | reverse complement strand
GTGTTAGCAAACTGTTCCAGGAAAAGAATCCTGTAGCTGCTTGAGATTAATTCACATATCACAAAGAAGTTTCTTAGAAAACTTCTTTCTAGCTTTTATCTGGGGATAATTCCTTGGTAACCACAAATAGGGCTACAAAACTGCTCCATGAAGAAAGTGGTGTAACTCTGTGAGATGAATTCACAAAGCACAAAGCTGCTTCTTGGAAAGCTTCTTTCTAGTTTTTATCTGAGGATATTGCCCTTTTCATCATATTCTTCATTACCCTCTGGAATATCCCATAACAAATTCCATGAAAAAAGTGTTAGCAAACTTCTCAATGAAAAGAACTGTGTATATTTGTGAGATGAGTTCACATATCACGAAGAAGTTTCTCTGAATCATTTTTTCAAGATTTTTTCTGAGGATATTTTATTTGTCACCATAGGCTTCAATGCGATCCAAATATTCCCTCTCAGATTCCCCAAACGCAATGCAACCAAACTTCTGCATGAAACGAATCATGTAACTCTGAAAGATGAATTCACAAATCACAAAGCAGTTTCTCCATAAGCTTCTTTCTAGTTTTATCTGAGGATATTTCCTTCTTCCCCTTTTGCCTTAATGTTCTCATGAATATCCCTTTGTAGATTCCAGAAAATAGTGTTAGCAAACTACTCCATGAAAAGAAAGATGTAAAAATGTGAGATGAATTCACACATTGCAAAGAAGTTTTGCAGGTAGCTTCTTTTTGGTTTTTATCTGAGGATATTTCCTTTGTCACTATAGGCTTCAATGTGCTCTGAAATATCCTATTGCAGATTCCTCAAAAACAGTGTTATCAAACTGCTGAATGAAAAGAACACTGTAGCACTGCAAGATGAATTCACATATTTCAAAGCGGTTTCTCACAATGCTTCTTTCTAGTTTTTATATAAAGACATTTACTGTTTCACTATAGGCCTCAAGGTTCTCTGGAATATCCCTTTGCAGATTCCACGAAAACAGTGTTAGCAAACTGCTCCATGACAAGAAATGTGTAAATCTGTGAGATGAAACGACATATTGCAAAGCAGTTTGTCAGAGAGCTTCTTTCCAATTTTATCCGAGTTTTTCCTTTGTCACCATAGGCTTTAACGTGATCAAAATGTCCCTTCTCAGATTCCCCAAAAACAGTGCTACTAAACTGGTACATGAAAAGAAACGTGTAACTCTGTGAGATAAATTCACAAATCAGTTGGCTACCAAACTAATCCAGGGAAAGTGTCTTGTAACTCTGTGATACGAAATAGCACAGCATGAAGCAGTTTTTTAGAAAGCTTCCCTTTAGTTTTTATATGAGGTTATTTCTTTTATCACCATAAGGTTCAATGTGCTCTGAAATATTCCATTGCAGATTCCAAGAAAACAGTGCTAGAAAACTGCTCAATGAAAATATCCCTTTGCAGATTTCACAAAAAGAGTGTTAGCAAACTGCTCCATGAAAAGAAAGGTGTATATCTCTGAGATAAATTCATACATCACCAAGCTGTTTCTCAGAATTTTTTTTGTTTGTTTTTGTCTGAGGGTATTTACTTTGCCACCATAGGCTTCAATGCACTCCCAAATATCCTGTTGAAGATTCCTCAAAAAGAGTGCTACCAAATGGATCCATGATAAGAATCGTGTAACTCTGTGAGATGAATTCACACATCACTAAGCAGTTTCTCAGAAAGGTTCTATCAGTTTTTTATCTTAGAATATTCCCTTTGTCACCATAGGCTTCAATGTCATCCAAAATATCCCTTCTCAGATTCCCCAAAAATGTGCTACCAAGCTTCCCCATGAAATGAATCGTGTAAATCTGTGAGATAAACTCACAAGTCAGAAAGCAATTTCATAGACAGTTTCTTTCCTGTTTTTGTCTGAGGTTATTTCCTTTGCCACCATAGGCTTCAATGCACTCCGAAACATCCTATTGCAAATTCTACGAAAACAGTTTTACTAACTGCTCCAAGAAAGAAATCATGCTACTCTGTGAGACGAATACACACATCACAAAGAAGTTTCTCATAAAGTCTCTTTCTAGTTTTATCTGAGGGTATTTCCTTTTTCACCATAGGCTTCAACATGATCCAAAATATCCCTTCTCACATTCCCCAAAAACAGTGCCATTAAACTTCTCCATGAAAAGAATGGTGTAACTCTGTGAGATGAATTCACACATCACAAAGCAGCTTCTCAGAGAGCTTCTTTTTAGTTTTTTTAATAAGGATATTTCCTTTGTCAAAATAACCTTCAATGGGCTCTGCAATATCCGATTGCAGATTCCAAGAAAACAGTGTTAGCAAACTGCTCAATGAAAACAACATTGTAACTCTCTGAGATGAATTCACACATCACAAAGCAGTTTCTCAGAAAGCTTCTTTCTAGCTTTTATGTGAGGTTATATACTTTTTCACCATAGGCCCCAATATGATCCTAAATATCAATTTACAGATTCCACAAAAGCAGTGTTAGCAAAGTG
>NW_016808859.1:1218103-1239204 GCF_001698545.2 Rhinopithecus bieti | reverse complement strand
AATAAATAAATAAATAAAAGTTACTTTGGGGATTTTAAAATAATTTGACACTTGCCAGATATTTAAATTTGATAATATATTATTCCTTTTTTACAGTTCTTTATAAGTATTCCGTGTGTATCTAATTTTGTAATCAGAGTTATATATTTTTCCCTTTAAGTGGGCTCTCAAAATGTAGATCTACCCCGTCAGAAAATGATTAATTGCCATATACATCTGGATGTTCCAAAGGCACCACATATTAAATATGAACATAGCAGCTTCCACAGACTCTAAACACTAAGGCCAGTGCTCCTCCACGAATGTTTCCCTAACCTTCCTTTTCCCAGGTTGAGTTAGTTATGAGAACTCTTTTTCGTTATCGTAAACTCAAGTCTTAGTAAATCGAGCAAATCCTGTTTAAAATGCAGGTTTTATAATAAACATGTTGGGGCAAAGATGATTAAATGAAAAGTGGTTTACCATTTTTATACAAAGGAATCATTCAATTAAGTTTTGCATATCCTCAGTTTTTTTTTTTTTTCTCTCAGAAGCTGAACTAAACCATTGCGAATGCTCTCTAGTTGATTTAGCATCTCTGTAGTTTGGCATGCTTCTGAATTTTCTTTTTTCTCATAAATATTCCTAACTTTAAAGAACCTGGAAATGGTTTTCACAGATTCATTAAAGTCAGGTAAATGCAGTATTGAATTGAGACTGAGAACAGAAGGAAATGGAGCAAGATGGCCAAATAGAAGCCTTCACTGATTGTCCTCCCCACAGGAATGCCAAATTGAACAACTATTCACACACACACACACTCACACACACACACACTTTCATAAGACCAAAAATTAGAATAGTAATTATAGTACCTAGTTTTAATTTTATGTTACTGAAAGAGTCAATTGAGAATTGAACTGCTGACATTAACCTCCTTCATCCCCCAGGAGGGGCTGCATGGCACAGAGAGACAATCTGTGCACTTGAGGAAGGGAGAGTTCAAGGATTGTGGGATTTTGCATTGGAACTTAGTGCTACTCTGTCACAGTGGAAGGTAATACTGGGCAGAATTCAGCCAGTGCCCACAGAGGCAGCATTTAGACAAGCCCTAGCTAGAGGGGAATTGCCCATGTCAGCAATTAGAAACTGAGTTCTGGAAAGCCTTACTACTGTGCTATAAAGTGCACTGGGGTCCTAAATTATCCCAAAAGCCAGTCTAAGTTACAAGGACTTCAATTCCTGGGAAAGTCATGGTGCTATGCTGGGCTTGAAGTCAGTGGACTTGGGGTGCATATAACCCAGTTAGACACCAACCAGGGCAGCCAAGGAAATGTTTTTTTCAGCCCTCCCCCAGCTACAGGCATCTTAACAAAAAGAGAAAGAGGTATCCATTTGTTTGGGAGAAAATAAGGGAAGAAAACAAGAGTCTCTGCCTGATAGTCCAGAGAATTCTGCTGAATTTTATCCAAGACCACCAGGATATCTATAACAGTCTGTAAGAACCACATTATTACTGGGCCTGGGGGACTTCTTAGGAAGATATAGCTGCAGTGACCAAAGTCTTAGATCACAACCCCTAAGTCCCTTCAAATACCTAGAAAGCCATCCCAAGAAGGATAGGTACAAATAAGACTAGACTGTGAAGACTATGGTGACTGCCTAACTCTTCAATGCCTAGATACTGACAAACATCCACAAGCATCAAGACCATCCAGGAAAACATGATCTCACCAGATGAACTACATAAGCCACCAGGGACTAATCATAGGGAAACAGAGATATGCGACCTTTCAGAAAGATAATTTAAAATAGCTGTTTTGAGGAAACAAAATAAAATTTAAGAGAACACAGAGAAGGAACTCAGAATTCTATCAGATAAATTTACCAAAGAGAGTAAAATAATTAGAATCAAACCAAAATTCTGGAGCTGAAAAATGCAATTGACATACTAAAGAATGCATTAGAGTCTCTTAGTAGCAGAACTGATCAAATAGATGAAAGAATTATTAAGCTTGAAGACAGGTTGTTTGAAAATAAACAGTAAGAGGAGACAAAAGAAAAAAGAATAAAAGATAAAAAATAAAAGATAAAAAAAGCCTATAAAAATCTAGAAATAGCATCACAAGGGCAAATCTAAGCATTGTTGGCCTAAAAGAGGAGGTAGAGAAAGACAGGGACTTATTCAAAGGGATAGTAACAGAGAGCTTTCTAAACCTAGAGAAATACGTCAGTATTCAATTATAAGAATGCAATAGAACACCAAGCAGATTTCACCCAAAGAAGACTACCTCAAAACCTTGACAGACACTCAAAGGTCAAGGAAGCAGAAAGGATCCTAAAAGCAGCAGTAGAAAAAATAAATAAATAACATACAATGGAAGTCTAACATGTTTGGCAGCAGAAATATCCGTGACACCTTACAGGCCAGAAGAGAGTGGCAAGACATATTTAAAGAGAGAGAGAGAGAGAGAACAAAAACAAAAACAAAATCAAGAAACTTTAATCCTAGAGTAGCATATTCAGCCAAAATATCCTTCAAACACAAAAGAGAAGTAAAAACTTTACCAGACAAAAAAAAAGCTGAAGGATTTTATCAACCCCAGACCTGTCTCACAATAAATACTAAGAGGAGATCTTCAATCTGAAAGAAATGTGTATTAATGAGCAATAAAAATAACGTGAAGGTACAAATCTCACTGCTAATAGTAAATTCATGGAAAAACACAGAATATTATAGCACTATAATAGCAGTATATAAACTATTCATATATTGGGTGGAAAGGCTAAAAGATAAACTCATCAAAAATAACTACAAGTTTTCAAGACATAGTATAATAAGATATAAGTAGAAACAACAAAAGGGAAAAGCAGGGGTTTGGATGGAATTAAAGTGTAGAGTTTTGTTAGTTTTAGTTTTGCTTGTTTGTTACTTTATTTCTTGGTTTATGCAATCAATGTTACGTTACCATCAGTTTAAAATAATAGTTTATAATATATTTCTAAGCTTTATGGTAACATCAAATCGAAAAATACAAATTAGTACAACCATTATGGAGAGCAATTTGCAGGTTCACCAGAAAGCTAAAAATAGAGTTTCCATATGATCCAGAAATTCTACTGTTATTTATATACCCAAAAGAAAGTAAATCAGTATCCTGAAGAGATTGCTGTACTTCTGTGCTTATTGCAGCATTATTCATATTAGCAAGAATTCATTATAAGATTTGGAAGCAACCTAAGTGTCCATAAACAGATGAATGGATAAAGAAAATGTGGTACACATACACAATGGATTACTATTCAGCCATAAAAAAGAATGCAATTCTGTCAATTGCAACAACATGGATGTAACTGGAGTCCATTATGTTAAGTGAAATAAACCAGGTACTGAAACACAAATTTCACATTTTCTCACTTATTTGTGGGAGCTAAAAATTAAAACAATTGAACTCATGGAGTTAGAGAGTAGAGTGATGGCTGCCAGAGGCTGTGAAGAGTACTGGGGGTGAGGGTAGGTATAAGTGGGGATGGTTAATGAAAATATCATTAGATATAATAAATAAAATCTAGTATTTGATAGCAAAGTAAGGGGACTACAGTAGGCAATACTTTAATTGTGAATTGAAAAATAACTAAAAGAACATAATTGAATTTTTTATAACACAAAGAAAGGGTAAATGCTTGAGGTGTTGGATACCCCATTTCCTTTTATGTGATTATTATGCATTTATGCTTGTATGAAAATGTCTCATAAATATACATACCAACTATGTTCAATAAAAAGTAAATATTATTATTTTTTTTTAAAGCCTGAGAATCGCTATTGTTTTTTGTTGCATTCTGTTGTGCAGTGATTGGACAAGTCCTAGGTCACAGATCATGCTAAAAGATGTCTCAAGAGAGTCAGAGCTGCTACCTGTGTGTATTTGTCCTGCTCTGCAACTCATATCATTGAACATGGAATTTTGAGATTAGATGGGTACCTTGAGGTAATCAGTTCTTTGAAAGGCTTAGTGCCAAGAAGAGAGATGAGTAGAGGGGATTCTAGGAGTAGTGGACAGAATTTTAAGAGCAACAACTCTAAGTTATCAAGGAGTTCAAGAGACTATTGCCTTGCCCCCAGAAGGTGTTCAGTAAACTTTTAATGAATGTAGATATGAAAATTGGATTGTGAGAATGAAACTATAAAGCTCATTTTTTTGTGAAGGGCTAGAATTCAAATCACTTCATCAGCTTTTAGGGAACTAGGCTGAAATGGAAAGAGTATATTTCCTATTAATCTTAACAATTCAGGATTCTGCAACTCAGTGATGCATCTGAAACTTGACTTATTCGATGTAGATTGTTTACCTGAGTAAAAGCTATTTGATGCATATGTGTCTTTTAAAAAATTGAATCCTGTGATACTTAAGTATTGTTTTTAAACCAGGTAGATCAGATCGCTAAAAAGTTTATTACCAATACATATGCGTGGAACCTGCACCCTACATATTTGTATTCATCAGATCTGAGTTGAAAGATATATTTATTTGTTAGATGCTTACCAGATAACTCTAATGTATTTTCAGCATAGGATACCATTTCAGGAACTCAATCTGCCAACCCAATCATCATTACAATGCTTCAGAGAAGTCATTTGCTACCATGTTTTTGAATTCTTATGATAAGAGCTCACTATTTTTTCAACAGATATTTTTACAAAATACTTTACTAGTTCTAGAAAACCGTTTTCAATATAAAGTTACAGAGAATAAGAATATCTGTGTGTTAAGCAGTGTCATAAGTACTATCAAACATAAAACGCATTGAAACAAAGTGTTTTGGGAGGGTGTTAAATATAAATTTGCATAATTTAGAAAATAGCCACAGATTGGTCAACTAATCTATACTTACTTAGATACAATAATAACAATAATGAATACTTTAAAATGTGTTTAAAATTAAAATATTTCATTTTCAAAACATTAATGTTTTGAATATTCAAGTTTATGCTCTTTATTCTCTTTATATATACTATCATTTTGGGAGGATCAGATCAAATAATTTCAGATAAGTATGTCCAATTGTGGATAGACAGTTTCCTTTCGAAATTTTTTGGGTACACTGGATAAAAGTATCCTATTAACAAATATTTGGCTAAGTGCTGTGGCTCATGCCTGTAATCCCAGCACACTGGGAGGCTGAAGGGGGTGGATCACATGAGGTCAGCACTTCGAGACCAAAATGGCCAACATGGCCCAATCCCATCTCTATTAAAATTACAAAAATTATCCGGGCATGGTTGTGGGTGCCTGTAGTCCCAGCTACTCGGTAGGCGACCCCTAACTACTCAAGTAGTCCCAGCTACTCCATTAGGTAGCTACTCAGTAGGTTAGGATAATAGCTTTGAACCTGGGAGGTGGAGACTGCAGTGAGCCAAAATCGCGCCACTGCACTCTAGCCTAGGCAACAGAGCAAGACTTTGTCTTAAAAGAAAAAAAAAAAAAAAAAAAACACTAAGGAATCTAATAAGTAAATTACCTTTCAAAATTACTACATAGTCTTCTTAGTCCATTTTTAGGAGTCCTTTAATATTGTGTTATCCTGCGAATAGAACATGGGACTTCTTTGTATTTCTTAAATGAGATTTTATTTCCCAAAAGTAACTTAATTGTTTTCAAAAATAATTTCACAGTGCATTTCTTAGAATCATCAACATCCCTGTTCTAATCATTGGAAATCTCAATCTTAATGGATATAGAGAAATAGAAGGAAACAAAATATATTTTGGTTCACTTTATAATTTCTAGATAGGTTGACATCTCGAAATGTGGCTCTTGCCTTAATATACATTTTTGGTTATTTAATACTGCTTATCATTTTCATAACCCCATAACCCCATTAACAAAGGTATTTCAAGAAGATAATAGATATGATCAACGAATAAATTCCCAAGTCAGACATATTCGCTTATTTCCTTATGTCTAGGATGGCATTTATATTTTGTGCTTATATGATTAAATGAATTCTAGTTGTCTAGTTACTTGGATATATAAAGGAGAGTCTAGTAGATTATTTTCTTTCCCATCTCCATCAGTCGTATGCGACGAATAGAACATGTTTTTCTTAAGCTTTAAAGAAATGATATTTTCTGAATTGCTATTTTCTAATATGAAGATAGAGTAATTTTAGATGTTCACCTCCATGACTATTTTAAAGTTCCTATACCTATGGAACAATTTATTTCTCACATCTCTTTCCTTGTAAATTAGTTCCATTAACTGTCAGAGCTTATTTGCCAGAACAACCTTCATCAGCTCCTTTAGAAGTAAACCTACTTGGCCGGGCGCGGTGGCTCAAGCCTGTAATCCCAGCACTTTGGGAGGCCGAGATGGGCGGATCACGAGGTCAGGAGATCGAGACCATCCTGGCTAACAAGGTGCAACCTCGTCTCCACTAAAAAATACAAAAAACTAGCCGGGCCCTTGGCAGACGCCTGTAGTCCCAGTTACTCGGGAAGCTGAGGCAGGAGAATGGCGTAAACCCGGAAGGCAGAGCTTGCAATGAGCTGAGATCCGGCCACTGCACTCCAGCCTGGGTGACAGAGTGAAACTCCGTCTCAAAAAAAAAAAAAAAAAAAGAAGAAGAAAAGAAATAACTAGAAGAAAAACATTTACTTCAATAAAATTAATATATCATGGTCTATTATTTGAAAATGACTTTTTGAAGATTTGGGGGGAAATGTGACAGTTCTTCACTTTATCCTGATACAAATGTCTTTTATTGAGACTTTATATAAATAATTTGATAAGCCCTTAGATAATTGTATCCTACTCCTTGAATGTATATTTTATCATATGAACTGGGCAATTGTTGGTAAATAATTGAAAATAAGGAAGTAAGTATGAGAAGGAAAATGGCAGGAAATAGTGATGCTAAAACATGATTTTTTTCTTCTTTTTTTCAATGTAGCATTTATAGAGGTGACAAAAATTCAAAGAAAAGTACAATTGCCACCTCTTAGAGGACAGAACTGTTGAGGAATTGATGGAGAGTCTAGAAAGTAGTTAGGTTTTGTGGTCCTGGTATGAAGTCATGGTGGGTGGTGTTACATTTATGTAATTTTGTCTAGTGTGGAGAGAGGTTGAGTCCCACCTCAGAATGCATGAGGGAAGCATTTCTCAGTTGATAATGCCCACTGAATAAATAAAAATATTGTTAAACGTTTCTTTCTCTAGAATTGAAACTTCTTCTTATGAGTGGAAACTAACATATTATATTTTGCCATTTTTGTTGTCTTCCTATATCAGTCAGAGTACACTGAGGAAAACAAAAGCCTCTCTGGAATGTTTAAACTGTGAGAGATTTCACACAGGAAATGAGCTATTTGCAAAACAACTGAAAATGCTGGAGGAGTGGTCAAGGTATCTCACCACTAGCTCAGACTTGGTAACAGAATCAGGAAGTTGCTTCTGTTATAGGTGGAGAAGCTGTCCACAATGTTCACAGTGATCTGCAACACTGCAGAAAGTGAAATTCACACAGAAGGCCCAGAAGCTGGTCCACAATCACATGCCTGATAGAGCCCATGGCTGCCTGCTATTGCTAAAGGAAATACTTCTGCTTCCCACGTTTCCTTGTGAAATTGCCTATCATTGGTGCACTCTAATTTGAAACTCTCTGCAGAGAGATTTTGAAAAATATAGTTCTTAGACCCTGTGATAGAATGGAGAAAACTAAAGAGGATGGAATTGACTCTGAGTACGGATAATCTGACAGAGTTTATTTTCCTTAGTTGACATTAAGGACATGAATTCTTATGAACCTTTGTGACAATTATCTCTTCTCTAGAATTTATTTAAAAAGAGCATTTGTTCTGGCGTTAGCACATATAACATACTTTGCAATACATGGCAGAATAACATATGATTAATAGCCACTGTTCTCTGCTGAATATGCAAACTATTGGCTGTAATATGAATAAGATTTTAGTAGGGCAGAATTTGAAGAGTAAATGGTTATTAATAACATGATTATTTTCAACTGTGGCACAGTCCTGTGGGGGAATCCAGGACCTTTAGAAATACAAATTTGAATTATAGATCCATTATTTATTAATTTGCATAAAGTACACTTAGCATTTTCTGAACTTCAGTTTTTTCCAACATCTAAAATGGGGATTTATAATGCACTTTCAAAATTGCATGAACACTAAATAAAAATATAAATAAGAACATATCGGCCGGGCGCGGTGGCTCAAGCCTGTAATCCCAGCACTTTGGGAGGCCGAGACCGGCGGATCACGAGGTCAGGAGATCGAGACCATCCTGGCTAACACGGTGAAACCCCGTTTTTACTAAAAAATACAAAAAACTAGCCGGGCGACGTGGCGGGTGCCTGTAGTCCCTGCTACTCTGGAGGCTGAGGCAGGAGAATGGCATAAACCTGGGAGGCGGAGCTTGCAGTGAGCTGAGATCCGGCCACTGCACTCCAGCCCGGGCGACAGAGCAAGACTCCCTCTCAAAAAAAATAAAAAAATAAAAAAATAAAGAAAATAATGAGATCTTGTCATGTGTAACTACATGAATGGAACTGGAGATCATTATGTAAAATGAAATAAGCCAGACACAGAAAGACAAAAATTGCGTGTTCTCATTTATTTGTGTGATCTGAAANTAATCCCAGCACTTTGGGAGGCCGAGACCGGCGGATCACGAGGTCAGGAGATCGAGACCATCCTGGCTAACACGGTGAAACCCCGTTTTTACTAAAAAATACAAAAAACTAGCCGGGCGACGTGGCGGGTGCCTGTAGTCCCTGCTACTCTGGAGGCTGAGGCAGGAGAATGGCATAAACCTGGGAGGCGGAGCTTGCAGTGAGCTGAGATCACGCCACCGCACTCCAGCCTGGGCGACAGAGCGAGACTCCGTCTCAAAAAAAAAAAAAAAAAAGAACGTATCTTTACAATACTTGTCACATAGTATGTGCCAACTAATTAAAGGAAAGTGGCAACAGAGCTAGGACAAAGCTTAAATATTAATCAATTGATGAAGAAAATGGGAGAGGAAGAAAGACTCCAAGCCACTTTAGTTTAAAATTTGAGTTAAAAGATAGATTAGTGTCTACTCTCTTAACGAAGGTATAGAGACTTAAGAAGCATCTTGCTATATGAAAAATTGATTGCATTAATTTATTTTATAAATTTAGTGCTATTTTTCTTTAGGCAAGAATATCAGTTGTGAAATAATGCAAGTTTTTAACAGTAAATTAAGAACACAATATCATAATTTATGTTCCTGATTTATGATTAAATACAGCTGATTAAATCAAGGTTTCTTTCCTTAATAACAGTCTGACTGTGGAGAAATTTGCACATGCTAGGAAGTAATAATAGAACTCAGTTTCTAGAACTCTCATAAGGATTAAATAAGAATATATATATATATATAGTGCTTGTCATGGAGGCTGATACATATCAAGAGCTCAATAAATATTTAAGAAATCAGTGAATAAGTATATTAGTCCATTTTCACACTGCTATAAAGATACTATCTGAGACTAGATAATTTATAAACCAAGGAGCTTTAACTGAATCACAGTTCCACATGGCTGCAGAGGCCTCAGGAAACTTACAATCATGGCAGAAGATGAAGGGGAGGCAAACAACTTCTTAACAAGGGGCCAGAAGAGACAGAAAGTGCAGGGGAAACTGCCACTTTTAAAACCATCAAGTCTCCTGAGCTTTCCCTTACTATCACCAGAACAGCATGGCGGAAATTGCTCCCATGATCCAATCACTACCCTCCTGGTCCTTATCTTGACACATGGTGATTAAAATTTGAGATTAAATTTTGGTGGGAACACAGACAAAACCATATCATTCTATCCCTTGCCCAAAATCTCATGTCGTTTTTCTATTTCAAAACCAATCATGCCTTCGCAACAGTCCCCCAGTGTCTTTACTCATTCCAGTATTAACCCAAAAGTCCAAATCCCAAGCATCATCTGAGACAAGGCAAGTTTCTTCTGCCTATGAGTCTGAAGAATCAAAAACAAACGAGTTACTTCCAATATACTGAGAGGTGAAACTGGTTGGGCTTCTGGGTCAAGTGGGGACTTGGAGAACTTTTCTGTCTAGGTAAAGGATTGTAAACACAACAATCAGCACTCTGTGTCTAGCTAAAGGTTTGTAAATGCAGCAATCAGGACTCTGTAAAAACGCGCCAATCAGCACTCTGTGTCTAGCTAAAGGTTTGTAAATGTACCATCAGCACTCTGTAAAAACGGACAAATCAGCACTCTGTAAAATGGACCAATCAGCAGGATGTGGGGGGGGAGCAAATAAGGGAATAAAGCTGGCCACCTGAGCCAGCAGCGGCAACCTGCTGGGGTCCCCTTCTATGTTGTGGAAGCTTTGTTCTTTTACTCTTCACAATAAATCTTGCTGCTGCTCACTCTTTGGGTCCGCACTACTTTTAAGAGCTCTAACACTCACTGGGAAGGTCTGCACCCTCACTCCTGAGGTCAGTGAGACTACGAACCCATCTGGAGGAACAAACAGCTCCAGACACGCCACATGTAAGAGCTGTAACACTCACTGTGAAGGTCTGCAGCTTCACTCCTGAAGTCAAGCAAGACCACGAACCCACTAGAAGGAAGAAACTCCAGACACATCTGAACATCTGAAGGAACAAACTCTGGACACACCATCTTTAAGAACTGTAACGCTCACCGTGAGGGTCAGTGGCTTAATTCGTGACGTCAGCAAGACCAAGAACCCACTGAAGGAACCAATTCCAGACACAATAAATTTGGGGTATAAGTATTAGGTAAATGTTCCCATTCAAAATGGGAAAAATTGGCCAAAATTACAGGCCCCATGCAAGTCTGAAATCTGCTGGGCAGTCATTAAAATTTCAAACTCCCAAATTTATTTGACTCCCTGTTTTACAGGTCACACTGTTGCAAGTGGTTGGCTCCCATGGCCTTGGGCAGCTTTGTTTCTGTGGCTCTGCAGGGCACAGTCCCTGAGACTGCTTTCAAGGGCTGGTATTGAGTGCCTGTGACTTTTCCAGGTATATGTTGCAAGCTGTCAGTGGGTCTACCTTTCTGGAGGATGGTGGCCCTCTTCTCACAGCTCCACCAGGCAGTGCCCCAGTGGGGACTCTGTGTGTGGGTTCCAACCCCACATTTCCTCTTTGCACTGTCCTGGCAGAGGTTGTCCATGAGGGCTCCACCCCTGCAACTGACTTCTGCCTGGACATCCAGGTGTTTCCATACATCCTCTGAAATCTAGGTGGAGGTTCCAAAAGCTCAATTCTCATCTTCTGCACACCCACAGACCCAATACCACACAGAAACCACCAAGGTTTTGCGCTTGCACCCTCTAAAGCAATGGCCCAAGCTGTACCTTGACCTCTTTTAGCTGCAGCTGGTGCAGCTAGGATGCAGGGCACCACGTCCTAGGGGTGCACAGAGCAGTGAGGCCCTGGGCCCTCCTCACGAAACCATTTTTCTCTTAGACCTCTGGGCCTGTGATGGGAGGAGCTGCTGCAAATATCTCTGATATTTGCAAATATCACAAATTTCCCCAGTCGTGGCTACTAACATTCAGCTCCTCATTACTTATGCAAATTTCTGCAGCCTGCTTGAATTCCTCACCAGAAAATATGGTTTTCTTTTCTACTACCTGACCAGGCTGTAAATTTTCCAAACTTCCATTCTCTGCTTCCCTTTTAAACTTAAGTTCTGATTTTAAACCACCTATTTGTGCATACATATAACTGAAAGCCTTCAGAATAAGTCAGGTTACCTCTTGAATGCTTTGCTGCTTAGAAATTTTTTTCTTCCAGATATCCTAAATCATCTCTCTCAAGTTCAAAGTTCCACAGATCTCTAGGGCACCATCAGTCTCTTTGCATAGCAAGAGTGACATTTGCTCCAGTTCACAATAAGTTCCCTCATCTCCATCTGAGACCACCTCAGCCTGGACTTCACTGTCCATATCACCATCAGCATTTTGTTCAAAACCATTTAACAAAACTCTAGGAAGTTCCAAACTTTCCCACATCTTTCTATGCTCTTATAAGCCCTCCAAACTCTGCCTGTTACCCAGTTCCAAAATTGATTCCATATTTTTGGTTTGTCTTCATAGCAGTATCTTACTCCAGGTACCAATTCTCTGTATTAATTAATTTTCACACTGATATAAAGATACTACCTGGGACTAGATAATTTATAACAAAGGAGGTTTAATTGACTCACAGATCCACATGGCTGGAGAGACCTTAAGAAATTTACAATCATTGCAAAAGATGAAGGGGAAGCAAACACCTTCTTCACAAGGAGCCAGGAGGAAGAGAACACAGGGTAAACTGCCACTTTTAAAACCATCAGATCTCATGAGAATTCGTTCACTATCACAAGAACAGCATGGGGGAAACCACTCCCATGATGCAGTCACCTGCCTCCAGGTCCCTCCCTTGACATGTGGGGATTAGAATTAAAGAGTGGAGTGCAGTGGCATGATAATAGCTCACTGCAGCTTCAACTTTCTGAGCTCATGTGATCCTCCACATCAGCCTTCCAAGAAGCTGGGGCTACAGGTGTACACCACTATGCCTGCTTAATATTTTAATTATTATTATTTTTTTTGTAAAGTCAAGGTCTTACTATGTTGCCCAAGCTAGTCCAGATGGAACTCATAGTCTCAATGTGATCCTCCTGCCTCAGCCTTCCAAAGTGCTGGGATTATAGATGTGAGCCACTGCACTTGACAATTATCATCTTTTTGGATGATTAAACAATAGCATGGATTTTTAACAAGTTTATAGAATAATAACATAGATGAGAGTATAGAGTGTTTTGGTGACTATATGTGGATTCTGGCTAGAATAAGTTGGCGATAGAATAGAAAGAGATTTCAAATGATTATTGAAGAAGATATTCTAGGAATCACAGGAAACTAGAGTACTGTGTCTATATGTCTTGATTCAATGGTTCTTGACTAATTAAAATGGAGCAGGAAAAGTAAAAAAAAAAAAATCAAATTTATATCCTTGAATGTTTTGACAATTATATACTATTTAGCTTATCAGTATTATGAACACTCAGAAGATTAAAATGTATTTCACAGTATATTTTATATCTTGTAAAATGTATTTTACAATACATTTAAAGGGACTTTCTAAGAATATTGACAACTGGTTGGGAAATCATTTGATTTTCATTTCTATCAGTTGGTAAATATTAGATATAAGAAACTATGTTATTTTCCAAATATATTCACCCCAAAACAAAATGAAAGGAGCACAAATCCTGTCTCTGAAAACATTATTTAGAAAATACAATAAATATTGGCCTTACAAATTTTCATTTTGAATATAGTATTATGAATAATATTTTAAACAATCATCCAGTGCTTTGGTTTTATGGACTTATTTAATGTGAACATTATTTCTTGAAGTTTAATTAGAAATGTAATCAGTTCTGATGTACCTGAGCTAAAAATTAAAAGTGGGTATATGGATTTTTTTCCCATAATAGCTGTTGCATTTCTTACTTTACCTGAAAAATCCCTAATTCTACACCTTTATATGAGGTACTTTGAAAAAAATGATGAAAAAAGCACTTGTGATACATGAAAAAACAACAACAACAACAACAAAAAAACAATAAACACTCTTCTTGGTATCACTAAGGTACTGTAGCACTGTCAGTCATTCCACTCAGAAATTCACAGACGCACACATTTTATGTAATTGTCACATAAACCCCAAGAGGTAGATCTTATTTTTACTTTTTAGGTAAGAAAACCATGGCTCAGAATGGTGAAGGGACTCATTTAATGTCACACAACCAATAAATTACAGAACTGTGATTTGTTCTTCCTGATACCATCTCCTATCTTTTTTTATACACAGATTTGGCCCAGAATATACATGATGAATTGGAGTCACTTCAGAAGGTAACAAAAGAGTGAACATGCTGCTTAGAGAGGCTCAAAGCTTCTTTCTGTGTACTAGCAATACAAGAACGGATGTCTGAGAACTAAAAAGAACAAAAAAATACAGTAAGATAAAATAAACATAGTCCTCAACTTTCTTATTGACAGATTTGTTTTCTGTGTTATTAGGGACTAAAGAATAAATAGGTATATTCACAATAGCTAAATAAAACTAGTAAGTACTAAGTCAATTGTATATTCCAGAGGAATAGAACATAGAACCTCTGGTTGCAGTCTGTAAAATACTTGGGGTATTTATAACAAAAATGGCCTATTGCAAGAAGAATAAAACAAAAGTGGAAAGATTCTCCTCATCATCAAATTTTTAAGCCTGTGAAAGATGACTATTTGGCCATAAACTGAAGTAGTTTGCCAGCTTAATCCACTAGTCACTAAATTAATATAATGAAATATGATTTGATACCAAGTGAAACATTTGACTCTGTGCAAAGAGTACTCTCAAATATTCTAAATGGATGACTATTACATGTTACATATATTTCTGAGTGGAGTGGTACATTTAAATTATCCAAGAATAGTCCCCTAAAGATTGGCTTCCCAGAAAACAAAAATTTGGCTTATTAAAAAGGTTAATTAAAACAGGCTCCATGCCCAAGGCAATCAATTTTGGTCAAACACAAGGCTTGGTTTTCTGTCTCTTCATTATTCCAGAGAGAATCTGTTTTCAATTGTAAATGCTGAGGTTAACAGCTGAGGCAGTAGCCAGTGTTCTGTCATGTCACATTGCTGCCTTATCATGGCTATTACCACATCATGGCATATGCTGGTGCTTCCCCAGTTACGTTCTACAAATAAAGAATGAGGGACCCTCTCTGGATTCTGTCTCTACCAATCACTATACACTGCTCCCAAATGATGGGTCAATGGGGAAAAGACATGAATTTTCTCCAACAAAAGGGGCTCCAATGGGACCAATATACATGCTTTCTGGTATGTGTATTGTTCTACACAACACAGACAATTCATCTCTCACAGAAAAATAGTCATACAACTTAATGTCAACACTCAATATCAGGCATTAGTCAAAATTATGGTAATATTTGTGTTACTAAATAATGAAGAAAATCAGAATTACGAGCTTCAGATAGTACATCAAGGTTCTAGAAGAAGAAAAGTCTTTCCTAATTTTTTCCTGAAGTTTTCAATTAGGAATGTTCTTTTAATAACTCAAGTTTATTTATCATAATTTTGACTTGGAAACACGAAATGAAACAGTTATTTACTAAATATAATTTATATCCTCAAATAATTATATGTTTAGTTTTAGATAATGAATCAATAATTATAAAATACTTGGATTGTAGATTGAGAGATATTTATTGATAATTTATATCTTGGATGGATTTAGTATATGGTATACATACTTGCATAACAAGATGAGCTATCTGCATAACTGTAGAACCTGAGAAATATATGAAGAATACAAAACAACTAATGCAGAAAAATAAGACATTCATGAGTTTCTTGATGGGATTTTTAATTAATTAAGAAGTTTGATAGATATATAATGAAAACACTTTATTATAAATATTTTTGGTAATGCTGCAGCAATTCATTCAGATATACTACTAAATGTAATATTTATTATATATAATAAGGCAATATAGAAAACATTTGTAGGTCCTAGATGTTTCCATTTTTAGCCTAATTAATGAATCTTGACAAATTAACTTCTTAGAGTTTTATGCAGAAACCGAGAATTACAAGTTAATTATATCTACTAATATCTAATTTTACATATATAAGCGTATATAACATATATAAACATGTTATATGTTTATATAACATATAAATTATGTTATACATATGCTTATATATTTATACATGCTATATATAAATTTATATTTGATATAAAATTTATACATTAGATATAATTGGATAAATATATGATATGGTGATATCTAATTATATAAAAATTATATGTAATATTAGATACTCCTCAAATATATAGATATTTAATATCCATATAAATATTAGATATATAGATACATTATAATTTATATTATATTTGTGCATAAATATTTATCCTTACATTTTAAATTTATTTTAATATTAAAATGAATTTGCAAATAGGCATATAACTGGCTTTTTCTTGGGTTGAGGTATCAGCTAAATTTCTAATGGGCAGAATTTAAATATCTATATATAGAATTTGTTTGCTTTACTTTCAGTTTTATTCAGTTATAATTTCTAGAGCATTGTAAAATAACCTAAGACCACAATACACATGTGTTTCATGTTATTTGTTAATTTTGAAGGTTATATGTTCAATCTCTAAACCTCACTCTAGTATTCCAGTGTAAAGATATTCAAAATATCCTTTACAGTCTTCAAAAAGAATAAAGGCACCCAGGAAAATATATATAAATATAAAATGCCAATAATTAGACAGTAGGTACCTATTTCTATGTAATACACAAATATGTTTAATTTTTAACATTGATAAAGTAATCATGACGGAGTTGGCAAGAGTTCACAAGAAAAGAAAAAAGGCATTTTGGGGAGAAACACTGGACTTAGAAATGTAGCAGAAGAAAATAAAAGTTAGATTGTGTTAACACAATTTGATGTATATTTTTTGACATTGCACACCTCTTAATGGAGACAAGGACATTAATAAACCACTTGCTAATGGTCAAAATTAAACAGATAAAATCACGAAAGGAACATAATAATAGGTAACACTAATAAAACATTTACATGTTATATAAGGAACTGTTCTAAATCATTCACATATTTTTATTCATGTAAGCCTCTTAATAGTACTGTAAAATTCCCCCATTATACAGATTAGAAAATGTATGAAGTAAAATTGATAAAATCTATATTACAAAAGTAACTTGTTTTTGAATCAAACCTGCCCCTCAGGTCAGAGTCAGATCTGCCCCTCCTCCTTTACATTGGAAAAATATTTATAATTCATGTAAATATGAGTGAAAGGAATACTGTTTTGAGTTTAGTACTCACATTGCTCTTCCCTGAAGAAACTCTTCACTTTTCTATGATAGTGAAGTTTACTATGCTACTATAAAACTACAAAAAGTCTTTCCTTTTGTGGTTTTCTCAGCTGTCCCATGATACTTAACAGAAAGATCTCAGAATAGTTATAATTATCATCATTGTACATTTATGAAGCATAAAATTGTTTAATGCACATTTTTGATAACGTGATATGCTAGTCATTCAGATAGGTATTTTAACAGATGGAAAGGAATATAATATCTAAATATAGATACAGATCTACAGATTGAGAACAGTATCTCACAAAGCTTTGACAATACGTCTCATGGGGAGAGAAAAGAAAACTATAAGGTCAAAAGTTAGCTGCAAATCGGAGGTAAAAAAGTGGCATTCAATGTGGATCTTTCAAAGGAAAGGCTTGATTGGGATTGATTCAGAATTATGATACAACAGTCCAGGATTAATGGAAACCGTAAAGTAAGGATCTTGAAGCAATTCAAAGAATTGTGGAAAACAAACTGTCTATTAATGTTTTCCATTGAAGAGATGGCGGCCCTTTCATGAAGTTCCCGTAATAAACAACCAAACTACTTGCTTTACCAGGACAGTCCGGAAAGAGCAAAGACATGTCAATGGAGACGGTGGAATAGCAAAGTCATGTTAATGTACAGTATGGCGTGGTTTTGGTTCTCAGTATCCAGAGGGTAGAGGTAGACCGATTTTGGCTTTCACTACTTTAGAATCATGTAGAAGAGACAGTTACAGGAATAAATAATTCCAATAAATAATTGTGGACAGTGCTACATAGTTCAGGAGAAAATTTCCTAGAAGGTAGATTATGGAAGGTAAGAATGTAGATTATAGATCATCTAGGTAAAATGCCTTTAAGAATGTATGTTCTTAATATGTTGAATCTCCATCTGAAGTTTCGACTGATTGTATAGTCTTCTTACTGACTTATTTTATAATGTATTCATACATTATATAAATACATTATATATTGTATAATATATACAATATTATATTGCAGGTCCTACCAATATATCTATCAGAAGTGTTTGTTTCTTAAGAATTTCTGAGGACTTGCTGTACTACCCCAACTTTAATTTCAACTTTTTTTTTTTTTTTTTTTTGAGATGGAGTTTTGCTCTTGTTGCCCAGGCTGGAGTGCAATGGTGCCATTTCGACTCACCACAACCTCCGCCTCCTGGGTTCAGGCAATTCTCACGCCTCAGCGTCCCGAGTAGCTGGGATTACAGGCATGTGCTACCACGCCCAGCTACTTTTTTTGGTATTTTAGTAGAGATGGGGTTTCTCCATGTTGGTCAGGCTGGTCTCGAACTCCCGACCTCAGGTGATCAGCCCCTTCGCCTCCCAAAGTGCTGGGATTACAGGTGTGAGCCACCATGCCTGGCCAAGTTCAACTTTTAAAATTAACTGATGTGGAATTCTGTGAGTCATGTCATCTTTGGCTATACAGAGGAAATGAAACAGCCTTGTCAACAGACACCCACACCCACACACAAACCTCTCTGTACCAATATGGAAGAGAGAAAGAACAAAATTATTATAAAATAAGCATTAACAGATTTATGTGCATGTAAGTTAGCATGAGAAACTGATTATGAAATTCAGCCAAAACCGAATATATTTTATAAAGCAAAGCACAACTTTTCTTATCTTCTTGAGACAGAGAACTGCACCTTGTTGACAGTCACCTGTATATCTCATGAGTTAATTCCAGAGGTTCATTTTACATTTTAGAAGTCATCTGACCTGGACCTTGGTGATATCTATACATTGTAAAACTGATGATGGGCCCCATCCCTAGAGAGGTGCATCTCGATTCCAAATGTTAAAATATGGACTCGGATTCATTATGCCTCTAAGGAAACCCTTGTGAGAGGAGAGAAGAGAAAATGGTCTCCTTGCCTTCTACAACCAGAGAATGCCATTTTAATTTTAACTTTTACATATGATTCATTTATAAGTAACTCTCAGATATCAACACAAGCTTTTAAAAGCTTTTAAATATAGTTATGAAAATGTGACTAGATACATGGGCTTTGTAAGCAGAAGAGCAATCAGAATAAATTTAACTTGCTTTGTGTTTTGCCCTGTGTCTTGCTTGCTTTGTTATGGATTTCCATATATGTGCTCTAGGTAGAAAGTATTTTGATAGGGGAGTAGGATAAAGAGGAAATGATAGAATTACGAATAGGAAGAATGAATAGCAAGCATGGGGTTATTCAGAGCAAATCCCTGCTGGGAAGAGATTTGATGATTTGATGACAACAATTTTGAGCAATTCTTTGCCAGACTAATTTAATTTTCAGTTTGTCACCAATGTGTGGCTGTACCGTGATTTGCTTATGTTGTGCTCCTTTAAATCCTAGCTGAAATTTCTCAACAGTTGACAAATAATTTGAGCTGTTTAAAATGCTTATGTCACTTTTATGCTTATATAAAAGCATGCATCATTGAAATGATCAATTTATGTTATTGTGCTAGCCAACGACCAGTAGGATTTATTTATCTTTTGTTTAATTTTAGCTCAGCACAGTGGGTGGCAATTGCTAGGCTTTTCATAATCACACCTATTTATCAGTATCTGCATTCCACCCCTCTGAAATCTAAAGATACTCTTTGTCAGGTATATGATTTCTGAACCCCAAAATAATAACAAAACTTTAGTATAGTGCCTTTAGAGATATTTAAAATTCAAGGCCTGTTTTCCATTGATGGTAATGCTTAAATTGCCTGGCTACACATACATTTTAAGAAATTATGATAAGTAGAAATTCAAGTTATATATTTCAAATAACTCAAGTAAACTTTAATACATTTCCCCTTTGCTTTATTAAAGCAAAAGCAAATAGGCCACAGGTAGAATATAATTTCTTCAAAATCAAATAGGCCACATATCATCAATTATTCAACTTGGGGATCCAGAGCATGATGGATACCAGCTGTGGGCTGTGGAGATCCAGGAAACTATATGCTGCCTTTTCAGTTTTCTATTACATAAAACAATATAAGCAAGAAAATAATCATTTGAGAGTAAAAGAAGGTTGATATATGTCACAAAATAATTTGTGCCAAATATGTAGGACTGAAAGAATGAGAACATCTTAAGCAAATGTTTATAAAAGAAGAGAATTATTCTAGTTCTGATAAAATATTATGAATTTTAAAATATTAAGATGTGTCTAGAATTTTACAGAGGGGAGTAAAATATTTTGTTATATTTCTTAATTTTATAAATTGAATAATAGAAGTTTGTGTATTAAACATAACATCTTTCTTTTCCATTTTCCCTGTTTATCTCCTTCTTTATCTACCTGCCTTTCTCCATTTTATTATTTCTCTATTTTTTCTTCTTTCTTTCAAGTAAAAGTAAGCATTGGTTGAATGAAAAAGACCAATGTACTACTCTCCAAAATAATTGGGGAGGATGGAATAAAAAAAAAAAAATTATCATAAAATAAAGCATACAGACACCATATTACAAATATAGAAAACATAAAATATGTGTGCTATAGCATATGTATATAAATATGGAAACTAATATATTTTTAAAATGTCACATCACACATTAAACAGTTAATATCAATACATACATTACAGTTTACAATATATTAATAAATTTAAATAAACAAGACCTCATTAAAAGGGAATAATAAAAACCACACATTCATACCAAAAGACTGTAAGCAACCAAAAGAGTAATAAAGTTTAAAAGAGTAAAAATGAAAATTAAAAAATAAGAATTTTAATTAACGACTTTCCCTCATTCCAAAACCTAATCCAGAGTAAGGCTCTAACTTTCTTCAATTCTAGGAAAACCGAAAGAGGTAAAGAAGATGCAGATGTTTGAAGGTGGCAATGAAAAACAAGTTTAAAATTGGGTCGAGGCCAGGCGCGGTGGCTCAAGCCTGTAATCCCAGCACTTTGGGAGGCCGAGATGGGCGGATCACAAGGTCAGGAGATCGAGACCATCCTGGCTAACCCGGTGAAACCCCGTCTCTACTAAAAAATAACAAAAAAACTAGCCGGGCAAGGTGGCGGGCGCCTGTAGTTCCAGCTACTCGGGAGGCTGAGGCAGGAGAATGGCGTAAACCCGGGAGGCGGAGCTTGCAGTGAGCTGAGATCC
>NW_016808859.1:1191022-1217194 GCF_001698545.2 Rhinopithecus bieti | reverse complement strand
TTTAATTTCAACTTTTTTTTTTTTTTTTTTTTGAGATGGAGTTTTGCTCTTGTTGCCCAGGCTGGAGTGCAATGGTGCCATTTCGACTCACCACAACCTCCGCCTCCTGGGTTCAGGCAATTCTCACGCCTCAGCGTCCCGAGTAGCTGGGATTACAGGCATGTGCTACCACGCCCAGCTACTTTTTTTGGTATTTTTAGTAGAGATGGGGTTTCTCCATGTTGGTCAGGCTGGTCTCGAACTCCCGACCTCAGGTGATCAGCCCCCTTCGCCTCCCAAAGTGCTGGGATTACAGGTGTGAGCCACCATGCCTGGCCAAGTTCAACTTTTAAAATTAACTGATGTGGAATTCTGTGAGTCATGTCATCTTTGGCTATACAGAGGAAATGAAACAGCCTTGTCAACAGACACCCACACCCACACACAAACCTCTCTGTACCAATATGGAAGAGAGAAAGAACAAAAATTATTATAAAATAAGCATTAACAGATTTATGTGCATGTAAGTTAGCATGAGAAACTGATTATGAAATTCAGCCAAAACCGAATATATTTTATAAAGCAAAGCACAACTTTTCTTATCTTCTTGAGACAGAGAACTGCACCTTGTTGACAGTCACCTGTATATCTCATGAGTTAATTCCAGAGGTTCATTTTTACATTTTTAGAAGTCATCTGACCTGGACCTTGGTGATATCTATACATTGTAAAAACTGATGATGGGCCCCATCCCTAGAGAGGTGCATCTCGATTCCAAATGTTAAAATATGGACTCGGATTCATTATGCCTCTAAGGAAACCCTTGTGAGAGGAGAGAAGAGAAAATGGTCTCCTTGCCTTCTACAACCAGAGAATGCCATTTTAATTTTAACTTTTTACATATGATTCATTTATAAGTAACTCTCAGATATCAACACAAGCTTTTAAAAGCTTTTAAATATAGTTATGAAAATGTGACTAGATACATGGGCTTTGTAAGCAGAAGAGCAATCAGAATAAATTTAACTTGCTTTGTGTTTTTGCCCTGTGTCTTGCTTGCTTTGTTATGGATTTCCATATATGTGCTCTAGGTAGAAAGTATTTTTGATAGGGGAGTAGGATAAAGAGGAAATGATAGAATTACGAATAGGAAGAATGAATAGCAAGCATGGGGTTATTCAGAGCAAATCCCTGCTGGGAAGAGATTTGATGATTTGATGACAACAATTTTGAGCAATTCTTTGCCAGACTAATTTAATTTTCAGTTTGTCACCAATGTGTGGCTGTACCGTGATTTGCTTATGTTGTGCTCCTTTAAATCCTAGCTGAAATTTCTCAACAGTTGACAAATAATTTGAGCTGTTTAAAAATGCTTATGTCACTTTTATGCTTATATAAAAGCATGCATCATTGAAATGATCAATTTATGTTATTGTGCTAGCCAACGACCAGTAGGATTTATTTATCTTTTGTTTAATTTTAGCTCAGCACAGTGGGTGGCAATTGCTAGGCTTTTCATAATCACACCTATTTATCAGTATCTGCATTCCACCCCTCTGAAATCTAAAGATACTCTTTGTCAGGTATATGATTTCTGAACCCCAAAATAATAACAAAACTTTAGTATAGTGCCTTTAGAGATATTTAAAATTCAAGGCCTGTTTTCCATTGATGGTAATGCTTAAATTGCCTGGCTACACATACATTTTAAGAAATTATGATAAGTAGAAATTCAAGTTATATATTTCAAATAACTCAAGTAAACTTTAATACATTTCCCCTTTGCTTTATTAAAGCAAAAGCAAATAGGCCACAGGTAGAATATAATTTCTTCAAAATCAAATAGGCCACATATCATCAATTATTCAACTTGGGGATCCAGAGCATGATGGATACCAGCTGTGGGCTGTGGAGATCCAGGAAACTATATGCTGCCTTTTCAGTTTTCTATTACATAAAACAATATAAGCAAGAAAATAATCATTTGAGAGTAAAAAGAAGGTTGATATATGTCACAAAAATAATTTGTGCCAAATATGTAGGACTGAAAGAATGAGAACATCTTAAGCAAATGTTTATAAAAGAAGAGAATTATTCTAGTTCTGATAAAATATTATGAATTTTAAAATATTAAGATGTGTCTAGAATTTTACAGAGGGGAGTAAAATATTTTGTTATATTTCTTAATTTTATAAATTGAATAATAGAAGTTTGTGTATTAAACATAACATCTTTCTTTTCCATTTTCCCTGTTTATCTCCTTCTTTATCTACCTGCCTTTCTCCATTTTATTATTTCTCTATTTTTTCTTCTTTCTTTCAAGTAAAAGTAAGCATTGGTTGAATGAAAAAGACCAATGTACTACTCTCCAAAATAATTGGGGAGGATGGAATAAAAAAAAAAAGATTATCATAAAATAAAGCATACAGACACCATATTACAAATATAGAAAACATAAAATATGTGTGCTATAGCATATGTATATAAATATGGAAACTAATATATTTTAAAATGTCACATCACACATTAAACAGTTAATATCAATACATACATTACAGTTTACAATATATTAATAAATTTAAATAAACAAGACCTCATTAAAAGGGAATAATAAAACCACACATTCATACCAAAAGACTGTAAGCAACCAAAAGAGTAATAAAGTTTAAAAGAGTAAAATGAAAATTAAAAAATAAGAATTTTAATTAACGACTTTCCCTCATTCCAAAACCTAATCCAGAGTAAGGCTCTAACTTTCTTCAATTCTAGGAAAACCGAAAGAGGTAAAGAAGATGCAGATGTTTGAAGGTGGCAATGAAAACAAGTTTAAAATTGGGTCGAGGCCAGGCGCGGTGGCTCAAGCCTGTAATCCCAGCACTTTGGGAGGCCGAGATGGGCGGATCACAAGGTCAGGAGATCGAGACCATCCTGGCTAACCCGGTGAAACCCCGTCTCTACTAAAAAATAACAAAAAAACTAGCCGGGCAAGGTGGCGGGCGCCTGTAGTTCCAGCTACTCGGGAGGCTGAGGCAGGAGAATGGCGTAAACCCGGGAGGCGGAGCTTGCAGTGAGCTGAGATCCGGCCACTGCACTCCAGCTTGGGCGACAGAGCGAGACTCCGTCTCAAAAGAAAAAAAAAAAATTGGGTCAAATAAGTTAGTCAATTCCTCACCTTTCAAATTATCTGGTTTTAGTGATGTATGTACTGCTGCTATTATTCAGGATTAGGTTGACTGAGTGTATTTATAGGGGATGGGACAATATTGTTTCATCCTGATTTCATGTAAGAGATATTAGGCTCTAAATTAGTTTTATTAGTTAATGATACTAATAACATTTATTCTGCAGAGCTTTATACATATATTATTTTAATTGAATGATACATATTTTAGAAGTCTTAGAAAATCATTTAATCCCTTTTGCTGAGCATGACACTTTTCTAAACGTTTAAATTAAGGTATTTTGTTTGGCACTATCAATAACATCCTTGTCTAAAACATTTGTTATAATATTTCAAGGCTAGGAAAATATGTGTTTAAAAAAAAAACATTTGACAAAATTTGGGCATCCCTGAGTGAGTCGAAGTAACCTCTGGATGATTCTCCCTTAGTTATATTGTCTCTACTGAGTTTAATATAATAAGCCCAGTGCTTGCTCTGGGCAAAAATGTCTAGTTTAGGTCCTCAGCCTGTCATTCAAAGTCCTTTACATTTTGTCCCTCCATTCTTGTCCTGCATATATTCATCAAGCACCTTGGATTTTGTTTTGTTTTGATTTGTTTTATTTTTAGCTTTATTGACTTACAAGCAGTACTCGAAAATCACAGATGCCTCTTTCGTGCCCCTAGTCCATGGCATAAGTTGCTCAATCTTCCTTGCACTTGTATAAACCTAAAGAAAAATAAGGATTTTCAGGGTCATTTCAAATTCTGCATTAAAATACTAATGTTTGGGTACATAGCCTCCCGTGTACTTCTGTTCTTTCATATTTTCTTTTTCACATTCTACTATTTCCAGTACTACCACAAAAGAGTAGGAAAACAAATATGTGAAAAATAATTACAAAGTATAGGTGTGTAACTGAGCTATAGTCCCCGAAGACAGCCATACACAGTTATCTTCCTCTCCCTTTCATCGAGTGGAAAATGTTCATTTTTCCTTCCCTGGGATCTGGACTGGCTTCGCCTGCAGTCCAGATTGACCTTGTGATGCGGTTCAGCCAATAGAAACTTCAGGTCCATGCTCAGCTCTTACAAGGACTGGCAGCTTTCACTTTCGGTCTTTTTTTGAAACCAGCTGCCACATAAGAACTTCAACTTTCCTGAGACCAACAAGCTGTAAAGAAGCAAAGCGCCCATGTAGAAAGGCCTGGTGGAATAGCTCTGTAAGTGAAGCCTTCTTGAACCTTTCAGTCTGGTCTAGCTATCACCTTAATGCAGCTGAATTAATAACCCCATCTGATGAAGCAAGGAACTGAGAACCACTCAGCTATCCATAGTCATTGCACAAAATCATGAGAAATAGTTTTGTTTTATGCCATTAAGTTTTGGAAGATCTATGATTCAGCAGTAGATACTGAAACAGTGTCTTAAACTGCTTAGCAGAAAAATAAATATGCAGTGAGGAGATTTGAAATAGAGCATAAACCATTTGAGAATCATCTTTAGATTTTTCTAAGCTGTTTATTATTAATTTTTTTAAAAGTTTATTAAATGGAAGATTAAACATTCTGCCTTCTCTAGTTGTTAGCTCTAGGAAGTTGGCCACATTAATTTCTATGTACCATCATATCACTATCATTAAAATGAAAATAATAGACTTGTCCCTTGAGGTATGTAAAGAGTTTATAATATAATGTATGTGAAATGCATAAAACAATATCAGCCATCAAGTAGGAATTCGTAAGTGTTGTAATTATGATTATTGCCATAATTTCTAACGGATATTAATTTCAAAAGAGTGTTAAAAAATGTCAAGAAAATTGTAACTTATTAAGTACCAAATAGAAACATTTATTTTACATCTAAGTACTATAATATAAAGCTCACTTTGGTTAGTCTAAAGAACTAACTAGCTGCTTCTTTTTTTATTAAGAAACTGCAAATCCAATTTATGTTAGTAATTCAAATGTTTATAATCAATATAATTTGAAACTAACTAATCTACTTCTAACTTTTCTTCAAATATTAATTTATATTTTCAGTAATCATAATATTTTAATTCTTATTTTGTGCTTATTTTATGTATTTATTATAATTTATTCATCAAATATACTGACAGCTAGTAATTCAGTGTTTTGTACTAAGTACTAGAGATGTAAAGAAATTAAAATGGCCCCAGCGCAGCAACTCATGCCTGTAATCCCAGGACTTTGGGAGGCTGAGTTGGGCAAAACACCTGAGGTCAGGAGTTTGGAACCAGCCTGGCCAACATGGTGAAAACCCGTCTGTACCAAAAATACAAAAATTAGCCGGGTGTGGTGGCACGCACCTGTAGTCCCAGCTACTCAGGAGACTGTAGCACGAGAATTGCTTGAATTCAAGAAGGGGAGATTGCAGTGAGCTGAGATCACACCACTGCACTCCAGGCTGGATGACAGAGTGAGACTTTGTCTCAAAAAAAAAAAAAAAAAAAAGCAAACAAAGAAATTGAAATAAATATAAAACTAAAAGGCAGAAAAAAATTCCTGGACTTGTGAAACTTACAGTTTTATCAAGGAGACAGACAATGACAAAAACCACAAGTTAATGTAATATTACATTAATAATAAGTAATAATAATTGCAATACTCTGATGTTTAGTGCTCTGGGGGACATTTAACTAGATAATATGTTATGTAGAAAAATGAAACAAAAGATCCCTTAATATGTAACAAAAAGCTCAATTCTTTAGGAAGAGAAGATACCAAATGAATTGTGTAGGCACGTGTGTGTCTGTGTGTGTGTGTAACTCAAAGTGTACAAAGGTGTATAGGAGTCAATGAGGCTTCAGAGGTAGGTAGAAGTAAAATACACAGGCCTTGTGTTTTGTGGGTCAGAGGTTGAGTTCAGGCAGATATAATTGGGTTCAAGTTTGAAAAAAATCACAATGTAGATAATAAGTAGAAAAACATGGAGATGTGTCCATTAAAAAGCCTGAATAAATTTCTGCTCACTTAACCCAGGAAATGTTTTGTAGTCATTGAGAATAATGAATTAGAAATGTATAAATTAATTTGTAGCAATACCTACATATTATTTAGGAAAATGCAAAAATGTAATATATAATTTTATATGGTAAATTTTAAAAGAACACTAAAATTAAATATAAATACTTCTAAAGTATGTATGAATGTTTGTGTGTATAGAAATTTAATTTTGCATGGAAAATGACATGGAAGGGTGCAATATGTACTAGTTTTTTAACATAGGCTACATGAGTAGAGTGGAATGATGTGGATTTAGATGTAATAAGAGAGGGAGTATGGAGAAAAGCAAAGAAGAAAGAAAAATAGACTGTCAAATCATATGGTGTGATTACACATTAAAAAAATTACATATATGTTTACACATTTTTAAAAAACAGCAATTATTAAGTGAAAAGAAAAAATTGCTGGCAACACTGTGGAAATTGTGCTGATTAGGCTGTAGAGTAAAAGAGTGAGACTATTTAATATGATAGTCCCATGATCCAGGTGAGAGGTGACAAGTTCTTGTATTAAAGTAGTGGAGTATTCTATAAATCTTGTAAAACTGATGAAAAAATGAAAAAAATAATGAGGTAATGGAGTAAAAAATCAGATAGATGTTTAATAATTAAAGTATCTGATATTTTATGGTGTGTTAGATGGAGATTTCAAAGTCGACTCCTGGCTTTTTAATCTGTACAGTGGCATTGAGTGATACATAAAACAGTGAAAGAGAACCAGGTTTTCAGGGAGGGGGTTTAGTTAAACAACACTTGATTTACATGCCTTTGAAGTGGAAATATTTGATGCTGGAGTGGAAATATTAATTGAATGTTTGGATGGCTGGTTTTAGAACTCAGAGGTAAATTCTGGAAATCAAATTTATGAGTAATCAGTATATAAGATGACAATCAACGCCATGAAAAAGGTTGAGATTACCACCGAGTTAGGAAATAAAATGAACACCCTTTCTACCTGTTGAAAGGAGAGAGATCGAGCAGAAACCACATTCAAGAGAAAGATCTGTATGCCTGCATTTGCATCTATATAGGGTATGTTTAATTTAGTAGAGATTTGAATATATGTAAATGTTTATTGGATGAAATTTTGGGTTAAAAAATGAATCTCAATATTGTGCCAGAAGAGACAAAAGCGAATGAAATTCTAAATTCTCAAATCATTTTGACTCACAACGCAGACTAGAAATTCATTCATAGATTACCTAGCTCTACCTAAACTTTCAATGATAATGTGTTTCTATTCCAGAAATGATTCCAATTTATATAATTCAACTGTTGTTTATTTTTCTTCATTGAATGAGACATTTACAATGCTATTGTAAATTTTAATTTTTCATGCATGGGCTAGTCAAAGGAAGTAGTGTGCATCACATAATTAAAGACTATTTTTAATTTGATTCATTAGGAATTTGTTCAATTTATGTCTTTCGCATACCATATGCAAATATGAAGTAAAATTTCAAGTTTGTTTACATACCACATGCGAATAAAGGTTGTTAGTTTTCTTGATCACATAAATTGGCGTAGAGAAATATTCTACAAGATTTTCTTATTAAAATACTGTTGACAATTATGTATCTAAAAGTTTCTATAAATATGTTTTTGCTATTTTAAATATAGTTCTTTGAATACATGTGAGGCATCTTTGAAATAAAGTTGTATATAGAGGCAGTAGTGCTATTATTAGTCAAATATTATTAATTTCTTAAACAGTCATATTCAACTCCAAAATTATACTCATTTTATTTTATGAATGTTAGATGGCTATTCCCATGATAGCAACTTTCTCCAAAGCTTTTGTTCTTCCAAATGTAGTATATTATTCAAAAGGAAAGGCCTCACTTGAAGTCATGGATTTCAGTTTCTTTTTTGCCATACCCCTAATTCACTGTTGCATCTTGGATATGTCACTTACTGTTTCTGAACTTCTGTTTTTTCATATACAATATAAGAGGAGAAATGGTTGTGTACTAAATGCTTTCTAAACTATCTTCAGTCCTATTAATCAATGCATAATTTTTTCTAAGGCCATAGTCCTCATTGTTAGCATCTTGGCAACGATAAAGGAAATAATATCCAGAGTTAATGCTGACCATTAGTAAGAATATTAGTGCCATTTGTTTTCAAGAGTAAAAGTTTGTGTATGCTCCTTTAGTTAATTCTTGTTTTCTGGAGATTGCTTAACGTTTTCTACAGTGAAAATTTTGTTGCATAATTTGTTCTACTTTCTGGCATTAATGTGCAAAAATCTGAAGCATTCCTATACACCAATAACAGACAAACAGAGAGCCAAATAATGAGTGAACTCCTATTTACAATTACTTCAAAGAGAATAAAATACCTAGGAATCCAACTTACAAGTGACATGAAGGACCTCTTCAAGGAGAACTACAAACCACTGCTCAAAGAAATAAAAGAGGACGAAAACAAATGGAAGAACAGTCCATGCTCATGGAAAGGAAGAATCAGTATCATGAAAATGGCCATAGTGCCCAAGGTAATTTATAGATTCAATGCTATCCCCATTAAGCTAACAACGACTTTCTTCACAGAATTGGAAAAGCTACTTCAAAGTTCATATGGAACCAAAAAAAGGGCCTGCATTGCCAAGACAATCCTAAACCAAAAGATCAAAGCTGGAGGCATCACACTACNCACTGCTCAAAGAAATAAAAGAGGACGAAAACAAATGGAAGAACAGTCCATGCTCATGGAAAGGAAGAATCAGTATCATGAAAATGGCCATAGTGCCCAAGGTAATTTATAGATTCAATGCTATCCCCATTAAGCTAACAACGACTTTCTTCACAGAATTGGAAAAGCTACTTCAAAGTTCATATGGAACCAAAAAAAGGGCCTGCATTGCCAAGACAATCCTAAACCAAAAGATCAAAGCTGGAGGCATCACACTACCTGACTTCAAACTATACTACAAGGCTACAGTAACCAAAACAGTATGGTACTGGTACCAAAACAGACCAATGGAACAGAACAGAGTCCTCAGAAATAATACCACACATCTACAACCATCTGATCTTTGACAAACCTGACAAAAACAAGAAATGGGGAAAGGAGTCCCTATTTAATAAATGGTGTTGGGAAAATTGGCTAGCCATATGTAGAAAGCTGAAACTGGATCCCTTCCTTACACCTTATACAAAAATTAATTCAAGATGGATTAAAGACTTAAATGTTAGGGACTAAGTCTGAAAGAAAGTTGTAACAGCATTATGCTCTCTCTGAAGGTTCTAGGCATTCTCTGTAGAGTATGCTTTAACATCTTTTATAATATGGATAGGCTGGAGATTTTCAAATCATCAAATTTTGTTTCTTTTATTTAATGGTGTGTTCCTCAATTTGACTTTTTCTGCTCACATTTTACTAACAGCAGCAAAGAGAAAATAGAACATATTTTTTCACAGATTGCTTGGAAATCTTGTCAACTAAATATTCAAATTTTAATTTTTACCCAACGCTGTCTATTAATTCTGCCAAATTTTCTGAAAGTTTTTAACAAGGATTGCCTCTTCTCCAATGTCCAATAACATGCTACTCATTTCTTTCTGAGAACTCACCAGAAGCACCCTTAATGTTTGTATTTCTACAGACATACTGTTCTTGATGATGTATGTAGTCCCTAAGAAAATTGGAGATTTCCTTACTATCTTCACTTTCAACTGAGGCCTCATCAAAATTGCTGGTTATATTATTCATATAAATTATATTATTCATATATATATTGTTCATATAAATCAATGGTTATATTTCTGACAATAATTTCTTCAAGGCAATATATACTTTTTCCAGCATGCATCTCAAAATTCTTTCAGTCTTTGCCATTACAAAATGCCAGAACCAATTAACCATGTTTAGGTATTTGTTACAACAGTACCCATGACTGGTACCAAAATCTGTATTTGTTGCTTGGGGTTTCCATAACAAAGTACCACAAAGTAAATTGTTTAAGACAATAAAAGTGCATTCTGTCACATTAGGGTAGACTAGAAGTCTTAAGTAAAGGTGTCAGCATGGCCAAGCTCCTTCTGTAAGTCCTATGGAAGAATCTTCTGTTTCCTCTTCAGCTACTCATGGCTCTTAGCAGTCTTTGACTTTTCATATTTTCAATATTTAAAAAACTTTAAGGTGAGAGTTCAGTTGAATTTACTTTGTTTATATTTCTGTATTAAAATATCATCTTATTTACATCAATGAACTTGGATATAAACTTACAAACATAAAGCCATAATGCAGAATTTTCTTCACTTAGACTTTCTGAAATAAATCAAAACTAAGAATAGCGTTCCTACATTCCATAGTGAAAACTTTACCATTTACTACCCATATTTTTGTGTTATGGGTCACAGGAAATATGCAATTTGTTTTGAAGATAGTTTTGAAACTCATTCACTAAAACAAATCAATGAACAAACTAATAAGCCTTAAACTGTGTGATTATAGAATAATACCTGGCTGATGCTTCATCTCTTCCTTGAATGAAATTTGTACTTTTTTGGTTACATTTTTGTTATTATATTTTCTGCTAGTCTTAGGAACCTTCTTCTTAATTGTAGGATAGTCTCAGTTATTGCTTATGTATTTGCTTCTAGTGAAAGCTTTTAAGAGCCCACTTTCTTTCTACAGGTGATTTTTCTCCTCTGCTCATTCTTTACTGTCTGATTTGCTTGTTAATAGGGTTGATTTAATGTTACTAGCACATTTCCTTCCCTCTTCAATTCTAGTTCTGAGATAGTACTCATAGCATAAGTCCTTCTACTGGACCTAGCATCTGGGTGCCCCACTGATTCTGGGGATGGACTGCACACTTGCTTTAATATTCCATTTGTTTAAGCAGTAAGAAGAGACTTGAGTACCTGTGTTTAAGCAGTAAGAAGAGCATTGAGTACCTGTGTTGCCTAATAGGTGGTAAGTTTCATTGTTTTTCAATCTGTTTGTTCTCATTCTTGTCTCAGATGCTAGGTCTTTATTTTTCCTACCCCAATATTGCTGAGTAAAATTACATTGCCTATTGACAAAGTCCTAAATATTATAGTTGATTATCTGAATTATTCCCTATAATGCTTTGTTATGCGAGAGAATCCTTGTGACAGTTTTATTTTTCTTTTATTTATTTATTTTACCAACTGTGAACACAACACATTGGAATTTTGGTCTGCATGATTAGCAGATTTTATTAATTAAATAATTTTTTCCCCAAGCATAATCTCACTCCAACCCATGGTTCCTTATGCATTTTGAATTTTCAATGTATTGTTTCAATATACAGGATGTTTACTATTAAAATATAACAAAGAAAACTTGGGTTTTCTCTTCTGAGAAGTAAGTCAAAGCAAGAAAAGAGTCCCAGGTTTTTTCTTTTGCACCAGACAAATGCTGTTAAAGCAGTTTCATCTCAGCAGAACTTATGCATTTTTCTAAACTAACATTCACACTCATTGAACTATTCAATATTTTACTGAGGTCAAGCTCCAGAGAAACTTTATATACAAAAAAGGCTTTATTTTAGCATATATATTTAAGTTTCAACCCCAAGATATCCTAAGAAGTAAGTTTAGCAAATGAATTTTTTTTATAATCATTGAACATAATATGGTCTCTGGATCTGCAGTACATGCAATTTGTTAAAAATGCAAATCCCAAGGCCCACCTCCAGACTTACTAAATCAGGAACTCTTCAGAGTGGAGCCCAGAAATGTGTGTTTTGACAAGCTGTGTTGGCCAAGGAAATGTTCCACTCGGATCTCCTGTTGTGGGAGCAAGGTTAACTGATGGCCTCAACTGTTCTGCTTTTGCATCCGGACTCACTTTTGCGTAAAGACTACTCCTACCCAATGACTGAGTAGAGCAGGTGTACTAAAGGAGGCAGATTTTCTGCAAGATGCAAGACCTTTAACAGGCAATTTTGGCCCACTGTAATACTTTGGCCAAAGCATTTTAGAACTCTGCTGCAGTCTGAGACTCTTCATATCAAATACTTCCTCACCTCTACCCGTCACTGGGGTCACTCTTACATCTTAGTCTGAATGCTTCCTGCCCCTCTTTGACTCTCTGTTCTTCATCTGTACAGCCCTTTCCTTCAATGTCTATTTTGTACCTATAATTTCATTTTAACATCAGTTCACTAGAAGACCCTAATTAACCCACGTAATGCAAGGAATGGTGCAAGAAAACAGGAGGTATAGATGGATATTTTGGAGAACTAAAACTAACATTCAGTCTTCTCAAGCATTCTGATGCACATCAAAGTCTGAAAACCAGTCCTACAGGTCTTTACCATTTTCACTATAGCTATCAGTATTTAGCAGATCACAGTTCTTATATTGAGGAAATTATCAAGTGTTTTATCCTTCTGTGTATCGCTTCTTAGAGGCTAGCTGAATTCAGGGGAAAATTGGCAAAAAACGACATTTAACTATCTCAATGAAATTTCTAATTAAACTTAACAAAGAAAATTGAAACTATTATCTGGCAAAAAGACACATACTGCTGCAGAAACTTATAGGTGGCAAAGAGAATAAACAAAGATAGAAAATAGCTTAATGAGAATAAATGAATTCTGTGGAATGATGAAAACAAGTGTATTCTTGTATATTTTATATGATCCTCCAAAATTTGATTATTCTGGATCTTTATTTAGTATATTACTCCACAATTGCAAGTTGTGGTTATTGCATCCACAATAAGGTAACTGCCAGAATTATACAACATTCTAAGCGTGAACACATTCTGTTGACAAGCCCCGGAATGACTGATCATTGACTAAAAGTGAACACTTGAAATGGGTACATTGTGTGATGCTGAGGAGTGAGCACAGTACCAGATAGGAAGTTTTTAAGCCCTTGTCCTTTCCTTCTCTCCCTACGCTAGTGCTCCCTCGTGGCTATTGTTAACACCTTTATGTCCACGAGAACCCAATGTTCAGCTCCCACTTATAAGTGAGCATATGTGTTATATGGTTTTCTGTTCCTGTGTTAATACACTTAGGATAATGGCCTCCAGCTGCATCCATGTTGCTGCAAAGAACATAATTTCATTCTCTTTATGGCTGCATGGTGTTCCATGGTGTTATGAAACACATTTTCTTCATCGAGTCCACCTTTGATGGATACCAAAGTTGTTTACATGTCTTTGCTCTTGTGAGCAGTGCCGTTAGAAACATATGGGTGCAGGTGTCCTTTTGGTAGAATAATTTATTTTCTTGTATATATATATATACATACTCAATAATGGGATTGCTGGGTTCAGTGGTAGTTCTATTTTAAGTTCTTTTAGAAATCTCCAAATTGCTTTCTACAGAGGCTAATTTACATTCCCACCAGAAGTTTATAAGCATTTCATTTCTTTTGTAGCCTTGCCAGCATCTGGTGTTTTTTGATGTTTTAGACGTTCTGATGGGTAGGAGGTGCTATCTCATTGTGGTTTTGATTTGCATTTCTCTAATGATTACTGATGTGGAGAATTTCTTCATATGTTTGTCAGTTACTTGTATGTCTTCTTTTGAAAAGTGTCTGCTTATGTCTTTTGCCCACAAATTAATGGGGTTGATTTTTTTCTTGTTTAATTGTTTAAGTTCTTTATAAATAAATTCTGGATATTAGATGCTTGTCATATGCATAATTTGTGAATATTTTCTCCCATTCTGTAAATTGTCTATTTGCTCTGTTTCTTCTGATGTGCAGAAGCTCTTTAGTTTAACTTGGTTTCACTGGTCAATTCTTGTTTTATAGCAGTTGCTTTTGAAGACTTAGCCATATTTCCCAAGGCCAATACCCAGAATGGTGTTTCCTAGGTTTTCTTCTAGGATTCTTACAGTTTAAGGTCTTACATTTAAATCTTTACTCCATCTTGAGTTAATTTTGTATATGGTAAAATGTAAGGATCCAGCTTCATTTTCTGTATACAGCTGGGCCAGCTCTCCCAGTATCATTTATTCAATAGAAAACTCTTTTCACATAGCTTATTTTGTTGACTTTCTGGAAGATCAGATGGCTGTAGGTGTGCAACTTTATTTGTAGATTCTCTCTTTTGTTTCATTGGTTGATGTGTTTTAGACCAGTGCCATGCTGTTTTGGATATTATAGCCTTATAGTAGCCTCCAGTTTTGTTCGCTTTCCTTAGGCTTTGGTTATTCGAGCTCTTTTGATTCCACATGAAGTTTAGAATAGTTTTTTCCTAATTGTATAAAATGACATCGGTAATTTGATATGAATAGAATTTAATCTGTAGATTGCTTTGGAAAGTGTGACCATTTTAATGATATTGATTCTCCCAATCCACGAACATGAAATATTTTCCATTTATTTGTGTAATCTATTATCTCTTTCAGCAGTGTTTTGTAGCTCTTCTTGTAGATCCTTGGTTAGATATATTTCCAGGTTGTGTGAGTGTGTGTGTCTTTATTTGGTTCCTAGCTTGAAAGTTATTCCTGTACAGAACTGACGTTTTACATTGATTTATTTTATCCAGAAACATTACTGAAGTCTTTTATCAGTTCCAGGAGCCTTTGGTGAAGATTGTAGGATTTTCTATGTATAAAATCATATCATCAGTGAAGAACATAGTTTGAATTCTTTTCCTATTTGGTTGCCTTTTATTTATTTCTCTTGACTGACTGCTGTGGCAAGGAATTCTAGTAGTATGTTGAATAGAAGTGGTGAAATTAAGCATACTTGTCTTGTTCCAGTGAATGAGGGGAATGCTTCCAGCTTTTGCCCATTCAATATGATATTGGCTATAGGTTTGTCATAAATGGCTTTTATTATTTTGGTGTATGTTCCTTCAACGTCTAGTTTGTTGAGGGTTTTAACATGAAGAAATGTTGGATTCAATCAAAAGCTTTTCCACATCTATTGAGATGATAATATGGTTTGCATTAATTCTGTTTATGTGGTGAATCATATTTATTGATTTGTTTATGTTGAACTAAACTTACACCCCAGGAATAAAGTCTATTTGTTATGAAATAATTTTGATGTGCTACTGGATTTGATTTGCTAGTATTTTGTTGAGGATTTTGTGTCCATGTTCATTGGAGATATTGACCTCTAGTTTTTTTTTTTCTTTTTTTGTCATTTCTCTTCCAAATTTTCATATTCAGAGTGATGCTGGCTTCATAGAATGAGTTTGGGAGGAATCCTTCCCCTTAATTTTTTGAAATCGTTTCACTAGAATTGGTACCAGCTCTTTTTTGTGTGTGTATCTTGTAACATTTGGATCTGAATCCATCTTAGAAATTTATTTACTTTTCTCCAGATTTTCTAGTTTGTGTGAATAGAGGTGTTGTTAATAGTATCTGAAGTTCTTTTATATTTCTGTGGGCTTGGTTGTAATGTCACCTTTGTTGTTTCTGATTGTGCTTATCTGGCTCTTCTTTATTTGTTAATGTGTCTAATGATCTGTCAATTTATCCTTTTAAAAAAGAAATTTTGATTTCATTGGCTCTTTGTATGGATTTTGGTCTCAATTACATTATCTTATTCTCTAATTTTAGTTTTTTTATTTCCTTCTGCTAACGTTGGAGTTGGTTTATTTTCATTTTAGTTTCTCTCCATAACAATCTTAGATCATTAATTTGAGATCTTTCTAATTTTTTGCAACAGGTGTTTACTACTATAAACTTTCTTCTTAACACTGCCATGACTACAACCCAGAGATTTTGGTATGTTGTTTCTCTATTTTCATTTATTTCAAAATCTTTTTGTATTTCTTCCTTAAATGTGTTGTTTACCCAAAAGTCACTCTGGAGCAAGTTGTTTAATTTCCATGTAATTGTGTGATTTTGAGAGAACTTCTTGGCATTGATTTCTATTTAAATTCCATTATGGTCTGAGCATATAATGGTATAATTTCATTTTTTTTGAATTTATTGAGACTTATTTTATGGTCCATGTGGTCGACCTTGGAGTGTGTTCCATGTGCAGATGCGAAGATATATATTCTGCAGTTGATGGGTTAAGTATTCTGTAGATGTTTATTATGTGCAATTGGCCATGTGTTGAGTTTAAGTCTAGAGTTTTGTCATTAGTTTTCTTCCTCAGTAATATGCTTAACACTATCAGTGTGTTGAGATCCCTCACTATTATTGGGTGGCTTTCTAAGTTTTTCTGGGGTCTAGAAGTACTTGTTTTATGAATCTAGGTTCTCCGGTGTTTGGTAAGTATATATTAAGATAGAGCTAAGTCTTCCTGTTTAATTGAATATTTTATTATTATGTAATACCTTTCTCTGTTCCTTTTTACTATTGTTGGTTTAAAGTTTGCATCATCTGATATATGCCTTTAATTTTTTTTTTTTTTTTTTTTTTTTTTTTTTTTAGTGTTGACCTTGGACAGTCTGGTGATCATATTCCTTGGTGATGTTCATCATATATAATATCTCAAAGGTGTTCTCTGGATTTTTTTGTATATGGATGTATACTTATCTAACAAGATTTTTTTTTTGAATAATTCCCTCAAATATGTTTTCTAATTTTTTTACAATTTCCTCCTTCTGTCAGAAATGCCAGTAATTCATAGATTTGTTCATTTTACATAATCCCATATTTCTCAATGACTTTAATTTTTTAAATGTTGTTTTCTTTATGTTTCCCTAACTAGATTAGTTTGAAAGATTAATCTTCAAGCTCTGCAATTATTTCCTCTGCCTGTCCTAGTCTATTGATAAAGCTTTCATTTGTATTTTGAAATTTCTTAAGTGAGTTTAGAAAGCTCTGACTTTTTAATTCCAGAAGCTCATCTTTTCTGTTAAGATGTTTACTTCTTCTGTCATTTCCTGAATTGCTTTAGAAATCTCTTTGTGTTGATTTTTAACCTTTTCTTGGATCTCTTTGTGCTTCCCTGCAACAATTCTGGTGGGTTCCCTTTTCCCTTTTCATATCTTTATGCACTATCTTGCTATTTCCAAGTGGCTGATGCACGCTAAAGGCCTCTAATTCATCACCTTGGAATAAAAAAAAATCATTTTTTTTCCACATTAGAATGTATTGCATCATCTTAGTTAACCATTACCATTTTTGTCTTGTTTCAGAGCTTTATATTTACACTTGTAAAAATTTTAAATTAATTTCTTATTTAAAAGTTTTACTGAATAACTCACTTAACAAGTAACGTTTTTAAATAAAGCCAGGTTTACTTTATTAAACATACTTGATTAAATATTGAATTTTCAAAATATATTTAATAGAATTGGCCAATTGTATTCTATATCTCAATCCTGACCTCCTTAAAGTTATCAGATCAATTTTGAAAAGGAATAAAGCATAGGAACGAAGAGTTTAAGGATCTAACTTTATATTTACATCCTCACTGTCCCTTAGCACAAATGCTGTCAGACTTTTAAGTGAATTTTCCGATACATATTAATGGAATAATGTTAGTATATATACTGAAAAGGTTCTCATTTTAATACTATCACTGCAGAAAGTTTGTGGGTTAATGAAAAATTATATAAGTGAGAAAATTTTAAAGTGACATACATGTCTGAAATAAAATATATTAAACAGATAAATATGTGTTCCAATATCAGTAAATGGTACTTGAACTGGGTTCTAATAAATGATATTCTGAAGTTATTTCATAAACCATAGACATATTTTCTCTGCTGCAAATAAATGCTCTGTGAAGCAATATGAAGAATAATTTTTCTAGAGTATGACTTTCTACCAGTCATTTACACTTGCTTCTCCTCTGTTTGCTTCACAAATTTTTATGCATCTCTTATTTATTAAGTTTGTTGAATGCACTGAGAAAAGTTTTCATATTGAAAATTTATACTTTTAAAACTTTATGTATTACTTCAACCTTTTTTTCTTTCTTTTTTTTTTTTTGGAGACAGGGTCTGGCTCTGCCACCCAGGATGAAGTTCAGCAGCATGATTTCAGCTCACTGCAACCTCCACCGTCAGGAATAAGTCATCCTCCCCCCTCAGTCTCCTGAGTGTCTAGGACTATAGGCATGAGCCACCATGTCTGGCTAATTTTTCTTTTTTTGGTGGAGACACAGTTTTGCCATATTGCTCAGACTGGTCTTGAACTCCTGGGCTCAGGCTATCTGACAGTCATGGTCTCCCAAAGTGCTGGGATCGCAGACGTGAACCCCTGTGCCTGTGGCTGACTTATTTTTAAATAATTTCTGAAAATGCACAAAGCTTAATTATGTAGCTTGGCATATTTTCAAAAATGTATACACTTCTGTAACTATTACCCAACTCAAGATTTAAAAAAAAAAAAAATTCTTTCGCTTCTGAAGTCTCCCTTATATTTCTTATATTTCCATTTTATGCCTTTGTCCCAAAGAAGTAATCATTCTTCTATCAGTACAGGTTAGTATTTTTAGCTCTGAACTTTATATAAATGGAATTACACAGCATATACTATTTTGTGTTTAGCGTATTATCCCACCAGACATAAGTCACCAAAAATCTATTTCTGCACTATTTTTATTAATTATTGACAATTTAAGTTATATAGTTATAACAACAATGACCAGTAGCAAAAATAGTTTTATCATTAAGTGCAGATGAAATTTAGCCAGCACCTATGACTTAGGTTTATTTGGATAATGAGATTTGGAACATTTTGAGTTGATGATATTTAGATGAGATTTTGGAATTAGCTAAAACAAAATGAGGTTGTTATGATTAGGAGAATAAATTTGGCACATAAGCAGATATAAATTTTGGGAGAGACATAGGGATGACTACAGTAGGTTGAATAGCACACTCCTCCAAATATTATGTCCACACAGAACCTTAGACTATAATCTTATGTAGAAGTAAGGTTTGTGCAGATGTAATCAAGTTAAGATTGAGTCTTACTGGACTAAATTAGGCCCTACATCCAATATGTCAAGTGTTCTTACAAAAAGAGGAGAAGAGACACAGACATAAACACAGGGGAGAAGGCCATATGCAGATTGACACAGAGATTGGAGTAATGCTAATGATTGCCAGGTATTGCTGTGAACCAGCAGAAGTGAGAAAGAAACAGGGAAGAATTCATCCCTAGAATCTTCATTGGGAGCATGGTCCATGGACACCTTTATGTCAGACAGCTAGCTTCCAACACTGAGAGAATAGACTTCTGTTGTTTTTAGCCACTATTTGTGGCAATTTGCTATGGTAATCCTAATAACTAATACATATGTTTTTAATTCTGTTTTTAATTTCTTTTGCCTTTGCTACTCATGATGCTTTATATCCCAATACAATTTAAACACTGTCAGAAAGGTTAGTGTCTTTCTAAAACATCTGTTTTGAGAATAACTTTATCTAACTTAAAAGCATTTCATTTCTTAAAGCAAAGTTCATTATTTTGGAGCAGTCTTTTAAAATCAGTAATCAATCTACTGTGTTATTCTCATTCCATCATTTACCTACTTCTCACTAAATCTGTGTCTTTCGCTTACCTGCTCTCTCCCTTTCCTCATTTCTACCTGTGCACATGCTGATTATCTGCCCTGCTACCCATCTTACTTTTCTATACCAAGGCCCAACTTCAAAACATCTATACCATGAAAGTTTCTCTATCACTTGCAATTGGTTTTAATCTCTTTGGAATTTCTGTTGTGATTTACACGTTATTTCAGCAGCTGCTATATTGCATTTTATTTTTTTATGTAGCAAAGCAGGTTTCTTTATTCTTTATTTCTGCCAGATCATGGTATCTGCTGAGATTAAAGCAACCTAGTAGGCTTTGTTATTTAACTAAAGACACACTGTCTCTACTTTTTAAAAATCATATGAAGTTTCAATTTACTAGCTATGCTAGTAGGAGCGAAAGTTCTGGGTGAATTTTTATACAGCTTCCCTCAAGCAAGCCCACTGGGGTCACACAACCCTCCTTCAAGCTGTACATCTGAAAGGTTGTCCTGCTTTCCTTTCTCCCCCATCCCTGCCCAAGATCAGAGTATGACTATCACCCTCACGTCCCATTCTCCTAGGTTTTTATATGTGCATTATTCAGCCTCCTCAGACTCTCCCTCGTAACTGTAAACATAGAAATATTTTCATAACTATCAGTTATTCTACCAATGACGTTCTCATGAAGACCTCACCCAGGTTTCTGGACTACTCTCACCTGAATGGGTGACTGATAATATCCTCCTCAGAGCTGATGTCCTTGGATTTTCTTTTCTACATCTTCCTAGAAATTATACTTCATGTCTCGCTATCTTGAATTCCCTGTTTCTTGAGCCTCTGCACATTCTAGGAGCTCATTAAGTTCCTGGCCAAAACTTTTTGTGTATTTTTCTCGTTTAATTCACACAGTGCAATCGTATAGTAAATTGTCCTATTATCACAATTTTACAGATGAAGAAAATAAGGCTTATATAAGAGCCTTAATACTTTGCCCAAAGCCACACAGCCAGTATACTTGGAGTTAAATATAAATCAATTTCACTTCAATGTAATGCTCTTAGTCACTATAATTGTATTAACAACAATAAAACACTCTCTAAAAGGTGTTTGTCTAATTTTAAAATTCATACTGTCATGGCAACTTAGTGAACTATGCCAAAAAATAGTTCAGGTACAAAGAAATCATGACCCAGATTCAAACATACCAATGAATATAACTTCAGCTCTTTTCTAGAAGACCTATTGCAGAATACTTATAAGAATATGAAAAAATGAGAAGTTGCTAATTTTATAGCGGTTTTGGCAGCAAAAAATGCAAGACTACATTTTTTATAATTTGCTAAACATGTTTGAATGTTTATTTTTGTGTTTAAAATATTAATGTCAAAATACCATTTCTAAATCATTAAATTACTTGAAAGCTTGAGTAATAAGTAAAACATATTTAAGACTGAATTTGCTGTTGACATTGTCTAAAAATTTGAAACATTTTGCTTATATGAAACATTATTTTTACTAATACAAAAATCCATTTTTGTTTTAAATTGTAGGACTAAAATTTGTTCAGATTGAGATGTAAAAATAAAAAATAATGCATATGAAATGTATTTTTTTCTAAACAATGATAGGTCTTGTATAGTAATCCAATAAGTGATACATTAACTGGAAAATGCAGAGAAAACAAAATATTAACTTATAAAAAATGACTCCACTCAGTAGAAACATGTGTTTTATTACTTACCTTTCTATTCTTATTTGTGTAGAATGGGAAACCATTAGAAGACTATATGTGCTGTTGTCTCAACATTATAGGCATCTGCATTTCCATCCCAGATGTGTATCTATCAGCTGTGTGATCTTGGTCATTTCAACTCTTTGCATAGGCTTTTTATTTGTCAAATACATGATAACTACTTTTTTCAGGGATGATAAGTTTAGACTGCAGTAAAATAATAGTGAAATTAACAGAGATCATGCAAGCAGAAATGTATTTTTCTCATTTACAAATTTCTAAAGGTATGTCATCAGACATTATAGCAGCTCTGCTCTATGATTCCTGGTGTGTGACTCCAATTCTCACAGTCCAAAAAGGTGGCCTCCACATTATATAATTAATTGTGAAGATTTCATGAGTAATAGCCCATAAAGTATATATTACATTAAATGAGTGTCAATAAATGTTAGATTTTTATATACATATTAAAATTCCAACTTGCAGTAATCTACTTATTAATGTGAGTTGTTAAACACAGTGAAGAATTTTTCTTCTATAAAATAACCAAATGTGTGTAACATTTTAAAAATATTTTGTTTTGCAAAAGGCCGGTGAAAACATCCTTGATCCTCCATTGACCCTTTGGCCTTTGGGAGCCACCAAAATAGACCAATGAACCCCTGATGATATCCACAGATGAATTCTATTTAATTTTTATTCACTATAAAATGTATTGTTAATTCTGTATTTTTATTTGTGTAATAATCTATAGAGAGATTATATGCTAGAATTTTGTAAATATATCTAATAGAGAATGTGGGCATTTTGTTTACATTCATGATTACATTCATATTAAGATATATCATGATTTATGTGATGGTTAATTTTAGGTGTCAATGACTCTATTAAGGTACCCCCAAGTAGTTGGCAAAGCATTATATCTGCGTATGTCTGTGAGGGTCTTTCCAAAAGCAATTGTCATTTGAACTAGCAAACTGAGTAGAAGACCCACCTTCGGCCTATGTGGGTGGGTACCATCCAATCAGCTGAGAGCTCTGATAGAACAAAAAGACTGAATAAAACAAAAAAGGCAGTGGAAAGGCTAATTGTCCATCTGTCTCTGGAACTGGGGCTCTTTTCTTCCCTGCCATTGAGAATTAGAACTCCAGGTTCTCTGGCCTTTGGTATCCACAACTTATACCAGTGACGTGCAGAGTTCTCAGGCCTTCAGCCTCAAACTGAAAGTTTGATCATCACCTTCCTTGTTCTGAAACATTCAGATTTGGACTCAGTCACACTGCTGGCTTTCCTGATTCTCTGGCTTGCAGACAACGTATCATGGGATTTCCCAGCCTTCATAATTTTGTGAGAGAATTCCCTCAATAAATCCCTTCTTATCTATTAATCAGTCTACCTATCTATCATCTATTATATATTTCTCTATCTATCCTCTATATATTCTATTGGTTCTGTCTCTTTGGAGATCCTTAACCAATACAATTGGCAATGATTTTACAACAGTTGAGTTAGATATTGCAAAGGTGTATGTATACCCAATTAAACAAAACAAAGACAACTCTCTTGTTCTATAGCACTCAAGCCAAATACAAGCTTTGAGATCTTGTTCAAGTTATATAATTTCTATATGCCTCAGTTTCCTCCAAAATAAGGATAATAATGCCTACCACATGAATTTGTAAAGCAAAGAGAACAAGTTGGTATGTTAAATGTATAAAAAGATGCGTTTTTTTTTCTTATTTAACAATTTGCTTTACTCCATCAATTGTAGTAATTGTGATAACAACGCAGACATTTATTTTTTATTATTGGTTCTCAATGGACAGTTACATATGTTGTAATGCTAACCTTCTCTCACAGAAAAAAACAGCTTTAGAGTGTTACCAAGACTTGCCTACTTTACACAAGCATTTGCGATTGCTCTCTGGGAGATTTTAAAGTATGAGCTATCACTTCCTAAAACATAATTATTAGAAACCTCATTCTCTGCATCATATTGAAGTCATAATAGAAAAATATGTTTTCTATATAATAGCATCAGAGACTTTGTTTATATATTAAAGCAAAGCAAAATTGTTTATCATATTAAAATATCAGTATGAAGCTTATTCCGTGCTAGTTTTGCTAGTACTTCCCTCTTATACTGAATTTTTAATACAAATTGTATAATAAGTAAAATATTAAGGAAATTATGCTGTAGTAAATTAAATTTTCTACTCCCAGAAACATATTTACAAGCCTTAACTCTCAACACCTGTGAATGTAACCTTATTTTGAAGTAGAGTCATTGCAGATATAATTAAGGAACTTGGTATGTGATTATCTTGGATTTAGGGTGGACTCTAAATCTAAAAAACAGAATCCTAATAAAAGAAAGAATAAAGATATTTGAGACAAATCAGGACACAAATTAGAAAGCTATGTGAAGATGCAGATGAAGATTGGGGTGATGTATCTATGAGCCAAGGACCTAGGAATAGTAAAAGCTATTAGCAATTAGAAAAGTGTAAAACACATTCTCTCTTAAAGACTTTAGAAGAAACTAACAATGTCACTACCTTGATTTTAGACTTCCGACCTCAAAACTGTGAAAAAATAAATACATATTATTTTTAAGTCACCAAGTATATAATAATTTATTATGGAAACTCTAGTGAACTATTACATATATCTAATATATATTAATATTTATTTATTTTGTGGTCATAATTCAAATTAACACTGAACATTGTGATAATTTGTTTTATGATCATTAAATGCAGACCATCTTTTAGTTTGGGAATTACTGGTATGAGTAAAAAAGTACTTCTGGAAAATGTAAAATGAGAAATTATAGTAGGCTGGAAGAGTGGAAAATGGGGCTGGAAGGAACCTGGAGAACATCTCTTCCAAACTTCTTGTTTTATAGATAAAATATGCAATCAGACTTGGGATATGATTGGTTTTTACTTTACTGTCACTTAATTTGCATGGTCCCCTGCTTACTAGCTCCAAAGAGAGGTTGAAAAACTTAAGAAGCAAAGGAATGGAGTGACTGTTTAACCCATAAACTAAATAGTTTCTTCCTCAATATATCAGTTTAAACCATATCTTAATGATCACAGAAATCATTTCTTCAAAGTTTCCATAACATACAAAACCGCATTTTAAAAGAAGCAAAACAAAAAACCAAACATCTTCCTTGTCACATCAGAGGTTGCTAGATACAATATAAAAGATCACTAATTTTACTTATAGCCCAAAATGCTTGTGACTTTTGTAATTGGTAAAGTTTTCTTTATTGAGATCTTTGTATACATGTGTTTCTGAAAGAAAAGATATAAGGAGAGGTATTTTACAGTAGTTTTACCCTGTAATACCCAAATACTCTTTTACTCCATGGGGTACTTCACCAACATTTTCATTTTTTGTCTTCATTTTTTGTCTTTATAATTGATCTCCAGGCTAGTTGATTTTGGCACTAATGCACTGTGGAGCACAGGTGGTTGGTTGCTAGGCAACCTCACTTGAAACAGCAACATTGCTGGGCCTCTTACCTATGAGAGTCTTGTTTGGGGAGAATCTAAGGCATTAAACTACTTCTAATGCTTTTCTCCTTAGGTCTCAAAACAAAACAAAACAAACAAACAAAAAACAGAGATTTGATGAATATTGAAGGTATTTAAAAAGGATTATCATGATTTTGTTATAACTCAGAATATTAATGTCTTATTCTCAAGCTTTAGGTGAAATCTTTAAAACTTCCTTTGGCAGTTTTAAATATCAGATTAATGTTCTATTAAGTTCTCAAAATACAAGCCAAGAGAATTTTTTTCTACCCTATGTTCAAAGAGTTCTTTGAAATAATGTATTGAACAAAGCTACTTGCTCATTGTGAATAAAAATAAAATAGTTCTATTGAGATAGAACATGCCCCATAACAGTGTTAGTAAATGATATTAATGTAAAATATAGTATAATTTACTATATTTAAGGAACAACACATTTGATTCTATTTTGGACTTTCACTGACTATTCTAAACCACATCTTCGTAATTGTTTATGTAAGTGTTATACATTCAAAGGCCATTGTGAATATTAAGAAATATTACAGGGCTGTTGTAGCATTTTATGATTCAATTTTATCGCTATTTCTATTAGGTAAATATTGATTATGACGTAGTCATGGGGAGAGAGGAAGGCTAAAAATTTGCCATTAGATTTGGTTCATCGTGAAGGTAGTAAACTTTTATTCTCAATTAGAAGAAATTATCTCATCAAATAGGAGATAATTCCTCTGGGAACACATGGACACGATTTTATTTTCTTTAAAACCATTGTGCATTTCCTCCTCTTCTGGTGTCATCTCAACACGAGAGTGCTGATTTGCTAGGAAATATAAAACAGCTTTTTAAAATGTGGTCTGCACTACTAGAACAATTCCCTTCATTAGTGTGTGTGTGTGTGTGTGTGTGTGTGTGTGTTTTCTTGGAATCCAAGGAGGTGATGAAGAAACATTCACTTTTTACTAGTAATAGTAAATCATTTACTAGTGATAGTAAAAAGTATTACCATTTATGAGTAACAGCAAAGGTCAAACAATGGTACATATGTGATTCTCCCAGGGCTTTCTCCAGAAGGATATGTGTAGATAACAGACAAACACAATTTTGTCTATTTATATAGCATGTATTTTTTTTCTTGTGCTCATATGTCTTTTCATACTCTGTTAAACTTTTGCATTTTGTTATGTACATATTTGAGAGTAGCCTTAAAATCTAGTTTATTAATACTTGTAATGGAAAGGTAATATGGGCCCTTAGTAAGGACATTTGACGTGGGGAAAATACTGAACTAATTATTTAATTAGAAAAAAATTCTTAGTTTTCTTTTTTAAACTTAATTTTTTTTTGTTTTGTTTTT
>NW_016808859.1:1185251-1187950 GCF_001698545.2 Rhinopithecus bieti | reverse complement strand
AGATTCTATAAGACAGAATCTTTGTTGTGATCACAATGGTGATAAATATGACAAGCCAAATAACTGGTACATATTAGACCTGTCAAACTTGCTTAAATAAATTTGTGAAATAAAGTATATTTTTGTGTTACCATTATTGAAATAAATCTGTTGTTCAAAATATTTACCTTTCATATATATCTACATATGGTTTTTATTTATTGTTATAGTCATCTTAGATTAGATATGTAATGGGAGAAAGTTTAATTTACCTTCCGAAATACTTGGTTTTAAAATATAGATGCTTGCCACATTTTCTTTTAATCCTATTTTAATTCTAATTATTTTAATCAGAACACATTCAAATATGCATAAAAGTATTTTTTAAGATGGACTATAACTTGATACGATTTTAAAGCTTATTAGGCTTGTTAAGCTTTTTAAAAACTTAAATCTTCCTTCAGGTAAGGAAATTACCTCCTAATATTTTTCTGAGTACTTGTTTCAAATAGATTCTTGAGCTCTCTCAATAACAATAGAATCAGTAGAATATCTGAGGTGTAGTCAAGGAATCTATCTATCATCTGTCAATCTATCCATCCATCCACACACACATACATAGTAGCTACAAGTTATTCTTCTGTCCCAAAAGGTTTGTGAGTCATAGTTAATATCAAGCTAAATTAGGCATACTTTCTTTACTAAAAAAAAAAAAAAATTGGGTTTTATAGAATGGTATGAGAATTATGGAAATGTCAATAACTGGTGGTGAACAAATTAGAAGTGAGATGTAAGACATATATAATATCGAGATTCTGCTCAAAGTTGAACTATTTAAACTTATGCTTCCAAATGGGTCCACTGGTGTTATGATACATTTCACTCTGAAATTCTATTCTCAGTAGCATTTCCTTTGAAATCTCAAGAAGCATGCTGGACAGAAGAGCCTCATGTATGTGTATTTATAGACAAATAGAGTTCTACTTGTATTTATAAATACAAATGGTAAAATATATAGGTATGCCTAAACAGAGAAAGACAGTACTTACTATAGACACAAACACACACACAAATATAAATATACATGACTTCCCTGTGGACATAAAATTTGAGCATGCTGTTCAACAAAATTTTACTATTTATATTATGGTCAGTCTACCATCAAAGGTTATTGCATGCCTTATAGTTCCCCTTAAAACAATAAGTAAACAAATTAAAGTTAACCTAATTATAAGTAGCCTATATGCTTTTCACACGTTTAACTGTAGAATTCAGAAACACATAGTTTTCTGTGAATTTATGTATCATTTCTTTTAACTCAGAACTATCCAAATGAAATATTTTTTTAAAAACTGAGTCAAAGTGTTTATTTTGAAACTAGAGCTGTTACTTGATTGCATTCCTCTAGAACTAAACTTGAAAATTTATTTTGGCAAAGCAATTCAGATTTCCACAAAGACGTTTACTCAAACCTGATAAAATTCTTCCAGGGAAGTGAATCAAAATTATATTATGATGGATTTTCAAAGTGTAACATCTGAAATTATTCTCCTTTAACTCTATGGATTTGTTGATAATGTCTTAAGATGAGGTTTTTTTTTTTTTTTTTAAATAAATTCTCTACTAACTACAAGGCTTTATACAGTTTGGGTTTTCAATACATTTTAATTACGAATGTTTTTAGTGAGCAGATATACATCCCTTGAACTCTCTTATCTTTTAATATGCATCATGTAACTCCCCTAGCATCAGAAAAGCATATTTACTTATAATCTTTGAGTTTGTTTCTACTTATGAAAAGTGGTTTTATAGAACATTTGTGCTGAAAGTGTATTGCTACTGTCTGAATGTTTGTGTTTCTCCAAAATTTATATGTTGAAAACTAATCTCCTAAAGTGTTGGTATTAAGAGGTGGGGTCTTTGGAAGGTGATTAGGTCATAACGGTGGAGCCCTTGTGAATGGTATTGATGCCCTTTTAAAAGAGGACTGGGGGAGTTTGTTGCCACCTTTTGCCATGTGAGAATGCACGTTGAAGGCAGCGTTTTTACAAAATTATCCCTCACTAAACACTGAATCTACTGGAGACTTGATCTGGGGCTTCCCAGATTTGTGAATTTCTGAGCAGTAAATTTCTGTTGTTTATTAATTACTCAGTGTCAAATATTTTGTTAAGGTAGTTTGAATAGACTAAGACAGTGGTTATAATCACACTTTAAGTTCTCCTTTTCATTGTATTATTTTAGTCATTGAAAAAAATATTTATTCTCAAGATGTCAGGAATTGAAATGCCAAGAATATGTCACTAAAACTATACTGAATTAGTAGAAAAAAAAACATGAAGGAAATAAGACCAAATGCTGTGAAGTGAATTGCTCATTGCCTTGTGACGCCAGAACAGTGGTATGTTTTATTTAGTACTGTATCTCAGTGTCTAGGCTGGAGCTTTTGTTGAATAAATGGTAAAATAACTGCAAAGCTAGAGTTAAAACCTAGGCCCAGCCCTAGTCTATTACACTTCCCACTGCCTCGTGATTGCCTTGCAGATTAAAGTATAACTGATATGAATAAAGAATTCAATGACTGTTTAGAAGACAAAACAGAGCTCTCTGAAACCCATGGAAATATCCAGACACTTAGAATTACTAACCTTTTACTACAAACTAAAGATGTTCACTAATACTATCTTGTTGTCAATCTGATTTATACTGCCAGATTGGAA
>NW_016808859.1:1162839-1182709 GCF_001698545.2 Rhinopithecus bieti | reverse complement strand
TATGTTTATTGCGGCACTATTCACAATAGCAAAGACTTGGAATCAACCCAAATGTCCATCAGTGATAGACTAGATTAAGAAAATGTGGCACATATACACCATGAAATACTATGCAGCCATAAAAAAGAATGAGTTTGTGTCCTTTGTAGGGACATGGATGCAGCTGGAAACCATCATTCTCAGCAAACTATCGCAAGAACAGAAAACCAAACACCGCATGTTCTCACTCACAGGTGGGAACTGAACAATGAGATCACTTGGACACAGGAAGGGGAACGTCACACACTGGGGCCTGTTGTGGTGTGGAGTGAGGGGGAAAGGATAGCATTAGGAGATATATCTAATGTAAATGACGAGTTAATGGGTACAGCACACCAACATGGCACCTGTATGCATATGTAACAAACCTGCACGTTATGCACGTGTACCCTAGAACATAAAGTATAATAAAAAATAAATAAATAAAGAAAGTTGACAACATAACTTATCATTTTCTTAAAATTTATACCATTATAAGAAAAATAAATATTAAAGACATTAAATATTGAATTACATAAAATTTCCAAATGAGATCTTTTTATTTTTGTAAGGAAAAACTGGGGCTTGTTTATATGAACATAATTTTATACAGATTTTGTTTTTGTAGTTCTGATCAAAGTTGTTTAAATAATCTTTTCACTTTATTTCCAGTTGTCATCAGTGATAAATTTTACACTAGTATGTAGCAAAAATAACAAGAAAGAAAACAAATTATTTACAGTCAGGGATATCTTTCTTGCCATTAATCCAAATATGGTTAAGTTTACTTTTTTAAATTATATGTCAGGGTATAATTTTTCTTTATATGTAATATTTCATTAAAATGTTATGTTGAAGTTTTTTATGAAGATGGATTTCAGAATCAATTGAACTTCTTCACATCAATAATTTGGAAGTAATTATGGTTTTGCTAAAGCATACAGTTGTTCTACTAGTCTCTTTTTTAAAAACTAATTTCAAAGTCCTTTCTTCAAAGTTAGTTTTCCCGCACATCTGAATTCATAAATTTCATTGGCATATGTTAGTCTATTCTCATGGTCTTGTTCATTTCTGTTAAGTTCATGCATGCATTCAAATATGTCATTTGAGTAAACTATTTTCTTTTCTTTTTTTTTTTTTTTTTTTTTGAGACAGAGTCTCACTCTGTCACCCAGGCTGGAGTGCAATGGAGTGATCTTGGCTCACTGCAAGCTCCACCTACCCGGTTCAAGCGATTCTACTGCCTCAGACTCCTGAGTAGCTGGCATTACAGGCACTCACAAACACTCCTGGCTAATTTTTGTATTTTTAGTAGAGACGGGGTTTCACCATGTTGATCAGGCTGGTCTTGGACTCCTGACCTCAGGTTATTCGCCCGCCTCGGCCTCCCAAAGTGCTGGGATTACAGGTGAAAGCCACTGCACCCAGCTAAAAATAGCTTTATTGATGTGTAGTTAGTATACAATAACTACACATATTTAATGTATATAATTTTATGAGATTGGGCATGTGGATATATTCCTAAAGCTATCACCACAATGAAGTTAATAAACATATTCATCATCTCCAAAAGTTTCTTCATGCCTTTTGTTTTGTTTGTCTATGGTAAAACAATTAACATAAAATCTACCCTTTTAACCAATTCTTAAGTTTGCAATACTTGAAAGTACTGTTACGTATAGGCATTATGTTGTATAGCAGACCTCTAGAATGTATTCACTTTGCATAATAAAACTTTATACCATTGAAAACAACTCATTTTCCCCTTTCTCCAACTTCTCATAACCACTACTCCATCTGACTATTCAGAATCTTAAGGAGATATCTGCACAACACCACGTTTACTGTGACATTATGCAGAATAGTTAAGATTTGAAGTAGCCTAAATATCCATTTATAAATGAATAGATAGAGCATATAACTCTTGAGTATCTTTCTTCTAGAAGCAAGCACTTTGCATGAAGCAGTAGAGTGCTCATTTTGAGCTTATTTTCTGACATAAAAGTTGAAAAGAGGCAAGTCTAGCTCTTTCGGCTTTATACATCAATTTAATATATTTATTAATATCTACAAGGTTATATTTATATATGAGAGCTTCTCTGTGACTAAAACCATGTTTTATTTGCAACTCCATGTTTTCTGAATAAAACTGTAAAGACATATCTCCCTCCTCTCATTACACCAACACTGTCATTACACACATACATCCAGATTTTCATAATAACTCATTTTTAAAGGATTTATTTACTGCTTAAAAATTTTTGGCATATTTCTATAGAACAAACACATTGATTTCTTTTCTGGGATTCTAGCTAGTAGTATTAACCGTGCTTAGGAACTAAGAGCTGTAGATTCACCAACACGCAATGTAAGCTTTTTACATCTCATGATCATCTGGATTTGTGTTGTCTTTATATAATTTGCCATGTTGGTGCTCCATGTTATAAGAGTTTGTTTCAACAATAAATGTATTTCTTTGCTAAATTTGTCCACAATGGCTCATGCCTCTAATCCCAGCACTTAGGAAGGCCAAGGTGAGCAGATCATGAGGTCAAGGAATCGAGACCATCCTGGCCAACATAGTGAAACCCCGTCTCTGCTAAAAAAAAAAATACGAAAAAAAAAAAAATTAGCTAGGCGTGGTGGCACATGCCTGTAGTCCCATCTACTCAGGAGGCTGAAGCAGGAGAATCAGAGATTGTAGAGATTAGGTTCAACCCAGGAAGTGGAGGTTACAGTGAGCCGAGATTGCGCCACCGCACTCCAGACTGGTGACAGAGCGAGAGACTCCATCTTAAAAAAAAGAATATAGATATAAAATATATATTGTTATTATATATTTCATATATAGTATATATTATATATTTCATATATATGAAATTTTCTTATTTATATTTAAATAAGAAATTTTGCAAACAAAACATTTTTTATCTGTTAACTGTAGTATTTTCTAAACAGTTTCTTGAGTTTGATCTGAAAATGACATAACTGATCTCATAGAATTATAGTGTTTTAAATTTGTGCTTACAAAAAACAACCTGAAATAATCTCAGCCCTAATTTTTTGAGAGGATCAGATGCTGGTGGTCTGGGTGCCACCCTTGTTTTATTTTATAACTTTATCATATAGACAAAGTATTTTGGCTGAGGAAGTAAAACACACTGAGAAATGAGTCCAATTTGAGATGCTCCTCATTTATCAAACCATTATCTTGTTTAGAAGGATAGAAAATATTTTATATTTTTAAAATGTACTTAAAAAACTAAAATTATTTAAAATGATGTATATTTTATGTTCATGTAATGGCTACAATTATTTTAAAAAATAATTTTCTAGAGATGTTAAGGTTCTTTATGTAAATTTTTAAAATTAATCATTTTCACATATTTTTTCAAATAAACATTAAGTCGTATTTTGAAAATTCAAATATAATTCATAATTCCATCATAAACAAGAATTTGAGTAATTGTTAATACCAATTAGCAAAATTCAGTCATCCAATATGTTCAACAACATACTCTATACAGAAATATCCAATACTAAACATTACTATTATTAATAAACATATAAATCATGCATTCTTTACAAACATCCTGTGAAAAATTAGAAGGATTTAAATAAAACTAACCAATAGACTTCGTACATACAAGTATAATAAAGAAGTTTGCTAACTGAAGTGCATCTAAAATAATAATCATATCATTTGATTGTTTCAAGGAAAAGGTCAAGTTGAAGTTCTGTGAGACCCTAGAAGAGAGTTTTCTAGATGCTAGTGCTATGACTTAAATTTTTTATGTCCAGATAAAACAAAAATTATTCAATGTAGACATTTTACAAAGGGAAGCACACAATATTGCCCAAATATTATTATAACTGTTACAAAATTTTGGTGGTTCTTAGAATCATTTAAAATATTATATTACTATAAAAGTTTACATTTGTATTTAATTATTTGTGGCTTGCCTGAAAGTCATATCATACCCAGTTTGATAGCTTTATGTTATTTATCATTTTACATAGATAAGAAGTAGCTTAAAAGAGAAAAGTAGTGAACCTTTTACAAGCAGGATATTTTAAATGTTGTATGGAGAATTTGAGTATACACAGACATCCTCAACGAACCACTGTTTCCACTGGAGTTTAAGAAATATTTGCTTTGAGTGGGTGTTTGTCACACTGAAAAGGAAAGTAGCAAAAAAGGTAGAGTAACTTTAAACTCTACTAATTATAACATGACCAATATATGTTCATCCTGCTTTAATGTTACCAAAGTGGTTTTATTGTTATTGTGTTTTTTTGTTTGTTTTTTGAGATGGAGTTTCGCTTTTGGCTCCCAGACTGGAGGCAATGGTGCGATCTCAGCTCACTGTAACCTCCGCCTCCCAGGTTCAAGCAATTCTCCCGCCTCAGCCTCCCGAGTAGCTGGAATTACAGACGCCTGCCACCATGCCCAGCTGCTTTTCTTTTATATTTTTAGTAGAGATGGGGTTTCGCCATGCTGACTGGGCTGGTCTCCAACTCCGACCTCAGGTGATTACACCCGCCTCGGCCTCCCGAGTGCTGGGACTACAGGCATGAGCCACTGCACACGGCCAGTGGTTTGTTTGTTGATTAAATAACATATACGAGCCCTAGAAAATTCTTGTGAGGCAAGTGCTTATTTTATAGAAGAAGAAATAGCCTTAGAGTAATAATTTCACTAAAATTGCGTAACTCTTAAGATTAAAAAATACTCTAAAATCTTAAAGTTGTCTGAATTCCATGTAACTTCAAGTTTGTTAAATACAGTTTGGTGGATTATATAAATTATCAATAAATAAGCAAAAATAGTACCAACTATTAAGTATAGAGTATTCGGAAAAGACACTTTTTTTTTTTTTTTTTTTTTTTGAGACAGAGTGTTGCTTTGTCGCACAGGCTGGAGTGCAGTGGTGCTATCTCTGCTCACTGCAAGCTCCACCTCCCGGGTTCATGCCATTCTCCTGCCTCAGCCTCCCAAGTACTACAGGCTCCTGCCACCACACCCGGCTAATATTTTGTATTTTTAGTAGAGACGGGGTTTCACCGTGTTAACCAGGATGGTTTCTATCTCCTGACCTCGTGATCTGCCCGCCTCGGCCTCCCGAAGTGCTGGGATTACAGGCGTGAGCCACTGCGCCTGGCCAAAAAATACACTTTTTAATATTCAACTCTTGGTGAAAAGCAGAGTGATTTTGGTTCCAATTAAACAATATATTTTCTAGTAGATAATAATATATAATAAATAACTCTCACCTACATACAATAGGTCCCACAATTTAGGAATATTTCATTATACATTGACTGGTGTATTGCCCTTTCCTGAAATTAGTCTGGATAATACCTAAAATATTTTGTTGATAGGCTGAGTGATAATTCTACAGAAAAGTTAGCATTCTGTATATACGTGTAATATACATGAAATACATATGTATTACACACTTTAAATCTTATAAAATAATGTTAAAATCCAAATACATATTTTGTTCTGATTGGTTTTAGACAAACTACTCAGCATTTTCAACCATTGTACAGGAAAATAATGGAATCTTAAGAGTTCATCTTGTCAAATTTCCTGTTACAATTCTTTCTGCTTTACCCTTAATTACTTGGATTAAGCATCTTTTAGATTTGTCTTTAAATTAACAGACTTTCTCTTCCTCTCTATATTAATGCATCTAACGACAGGAAATTCATTATATTTCTTTCTGAGTGCCGCCACGTTCTCTGCCCTGACTACGGTTTTCCAATATTTCCTTCTTCACCCAAAAGGGGAAATGCTGCCTCTCTGAGACAAGATGAAAGAATCTTCCCTATCAATTCACAGAATCATAACTTCTGATAACTTCCTAATCATTCTTCATCAGTGAAAAACAGTCACAAAACACACACTATTTGCTCTTTCATGCCTACTTGTACATGTGTGTCATGGATTTTGAAAGTGTAGCAGTTTAATGGCTGGCAAAATATTCAGGTTCTCAAAAGAAGATAATTAGTACATGAAATTTAAACACAAGAACTCATATAATTTTTATTAAAAGCATATTTCTAATTTTAAAATATTTTATATTACAGTTCTTATTTTCAAAATAATGATTATCACAGTTGCAACCATTATCATTTTTATTCATTTTTAACTTATCAAGTTATATAATAATTTATACCTCCATTTCTTTTTGTGTTGCTTTTTGTTACCCTACTGCTTTCTAACCATAGTTTAAATACAGTCTTCCAGTAGTAAAATAGAAAAATTCAGAAGTTGCAAATTAATAAGTCCCATATTTTAAAAGAAGACTTATATGGATCATAAAACATTTCACAGGTTGTATTGAAATACAATAATATGTTTATGTTTGCTAGTGAAAGAAATTTGAAGGAACACAAAACCAAAATCTAGAAGTAGAAAACAAAATAAAAAAGGAAGATAGTACTTATATGGACGTTGATAACTATTTGTGGTTTTTCTCAAGTTTTGAGCTTTAAATTATCCAGAACAAAGGCTTTTAGTAAAGATTCTAAATGGAAGAGTGTTTCTGAGGAGGCCAATACTTTTAATTTTGTTTAAGAGGGGTCATTATGTTATCCTGATATTATTATTCTAGCTGCAGCATTTCAAAATAAACAAAGAAAGGAAATTTTTTAACAGCTTTCCAGAAAAGGAAGTTTGAAAATCCCAATATAAGGTTGTGTTTTTCAATGGCAATACTTTTTTTATTTTCAGAAGTATTTTGTCAGTTATCCTGTGCTATACACAAATGGCCAATTATTCAGAGGACTTGATAAAGCAATAGATTATGTAATCTGAAAATAAAGACAAAAAAAGCAAGTGTCTAAATGTCTAAGTTTTTAGGTTGTATTGGCAGATAACAGAAATCAAAAGAAAATTCAAAAAAAAAAATAGTAAGAGAAAGCCTCATTCTGGATACAGGGAGAAGGACATAAAATTCCATGAAAGTGATGACCAATACAGATATCAACATAACGAGGTTGATTACGGTAAAGATTTCTGTCTGATTTCTTCATTGTCATATCCCATGCACTCAGAGCACAGAACATACAATATTTATTGAATGAATAGGTAAAGAAATAGATAATGAATAGCTGCTGAGCCTGCTTGATATAAGCCAGAAGATAAAACTAAAAAGAACGAAGGAAATACAAAAATAGGAGACGAAGGTGAACCGAGGTAACAATGATTCCAAGATACCTAAAGTGAACTGAACAAAACTAGGCCATGAAAGAGGAGAAGCTCTGTGGACTCTGAATATCATCATCAGGTGATTTTTAGTTACGTCATCTCATTAACATTCAAGTTCAGTTGTGCCTAACTCAAGATCAGCTTTAGTTTACTTGCAACTCCTAAAACAGTTTTGTGGGTATAGATCGTATGGAGGGAAGAGTAGACATAGAAAATATTTGCTTTCAAAGACTAAGTATAATGACCCAGATTGACTATTTTCATTTATAGCTCCAGGGAAATCAAAACCATTCACTGTTTTTTTAACCTAATGAAATGTTACATTTGAGGCATCTCACATACACTGGAAAAAGCTCAGGTTTACTTAAGGGCTCACACATCTTCTGTGGCATTTCTGGAGTTGAGTAGGTTAAGCAAATACAGTACTAACTACCTGCCATCTTAACCTTTCTGAGATAAATCCTTTGTTTCCGTTACAGAAAGGTTACAGAAGCCTTTGAGTCATAGTTCTCTTATGGGAGCAAAAAAGCTCCAGGAACACAGAACAGTAGTTACTCTCAGGTCACAAAGAACAGCCCCAAAGGGCAAGCTTGGAAAACACACTCCAGCCACTGTGACATGTGGGGAATGACATTTGAGAGGTTTCCCTAAACAGAATGCAACTCAGTGATTGCTTCTTCCTTCTATTCTGCACTCTGCTTTTCTGCAGATCAGTGTTAAAATGTCTCAGTTTTTGCAGCCATTGAGAAGGAAACAGTATGCCAAGTCATAATACTATGAAATCTTTAGCAATCATTATTTTATTCTTTGGAATTATTTCTTAGTCCTCTGCAGTGGATGCTGGCCGGGTCCAGTATAGGCCCAATGAATAAGAAATAGAATGTGGATTCTTACAATTTTGGCACAGCTAAGGATTTCTTCAACTATAATGCAAATTCCCTATGGGTGAGACTTGTTAATTCACTTGTATAGCCCTTATTTTTAAAACAATGACACATACTATATATCAAGAAGTATCTGTTGAAGAAAGGAAAGTAGGTAGACCCTTGTGTACTCGCAGGACCTTAACTCACAATGATAAGACAATGAGATTGTTTTTACTTCATGCTTCATGTCTTACAGCTCCTTACTGTACGTTATTGCCCCTCCCTATCTATTTTGTTGTTAGATAGGCAAACACATTTAAACACATTTGCAATTCCTCTAACTGGTCACTTATAATTGTGATGTTGAACATCTACTTGCTAAGAGAAGAAACTCACTGCATCCCAAATGCCCCATAGTGCCTAACAGAGATGGTGCTCACTAACATTTGTTGAGAGAATAATCAAATGTGTACTGTATATATCTAAGATGTGTTATTAATGACAATTCACAAATCTGGCCAGTATAGTTGAAAATCCAGTGTTTGCAAAGAATTACATGTGCCATAAGCCAGACAGTAGTACATTAAAATGCAGGAAACTATACTGTCACCAGTCCACTGGTGACAGTATGAGTGGGGAACTAAATGTAGTTAAGACAAACAGGTAAGTAAAAATATGAGGCTTTCTATGCAAACACTTCAGAATGAGAAGAACAGAGAAAAATTGTTAGAAAAATGGACTGATCATTTTGGACTGATCATTTTGGGCCGAAGTAGACAGAGACACCTGATTGAAAGTGAAATAATCTAAACTCAGCTTCAGCAATGGTGTGGATTTGCATGCAGAGGGAGAGGAAGGGAATTGTGTAATAAGAGGATACATTAGTCTCATGCTTTCTCTAGTTCAGCATACCCCAGGAAAACTTTTCTTTTTTCAGATACTCAAATAAACGAAGTTTATTTTAATTTATTTATTTGTTTTAACTTACCTGAGGGCCTTTAGCATGCAATTTTTTTTTTTTTTTTTTTTTTTGGACCTGGAGTATACATTGCTTCTCTCCCTTCTCTGCAATTCAACTGGTTTACTTTCAGTTCTCAGTTGAAATTTTCTTTATGAAAAACCTCCTCTTTTACCTCTCCCCCTTTACTCCAATCACTGCCATCACACTCATTAGGCCAGGTTCTTTTGCAACACACCTTTGTAGCATTTCATAAATCTTTATGGGACATTTGCCATTACTGTAATTAAATAAATCAATTAATTTTTAATTTGCTGTTTATGGTCTTAATTGTTTTATCACTGGACTGTTAGTTCCACCCTTGAAAAATATTTTATCACTCAAATTGGCAACTAGAATAGAAATACTGACATAGAGGGGACTCATTAAATTCTTATTAAGTTACAAATGAGCGTGAGATTTTCTTAAATGTAAGTCCAAAGATGTCAGCGTCCTAAAAATATTTGACTGATTTGAGTCCCATAACATCTGGTGTAAAATTTGACAGTCCACTATGGAAAGCCCTGATCCTTGTGGCCCCTGTGATGGCCATAACAACGAACACTGAAAATGCAAGAAACTAAATTAACCTATCCGTATCAGTGTCTTTTCTCCTTTGAGAACAGGCCTTTAACTTCTGTCACATATGAACAAATGCTAGTGAAGTCCTGAGGTGTGTTTGAATGAAATCAAGCCAAAGAGTCTCTGAGGAAGAAAAAGTACAGTACAATGGAACAAACAGATTTACTTCACCAGAAATAATTTAACTTTCCTCATTTCCCGTAGAGCAATACCTGGACACTTATTTGCTTTACATATAAAATACCTCAAGCTTTCATACAAAGCGTTACCTAAATCAAATAAATAAATTTTGATTCCTTCATCAAAGGGAAGTCTCCACCTCTAGTAAAGCAGACTATTACAACTTGAAAAGAACAGCTTACTTGCTTAATTCATAGAAGTTTTTTTTTTTTTTTTTTTCAATAGAAAAATAAAGAAAACAGAGAGGAACAGAGAAAGTCAAAGTAAATAAAAAGGAAAAGCATACATTTATACTTACATTTGAAAAGCCTCCAGCAACTAACTAGGAAAGTGAAAGGAGGAGACAGGAGCCCGTGTCGGTCCAGCTGTATGTTCTTCAATCCTACTTCCTGCCTTATCCCTGCACCTGCTACACACTAGACCAGATGTAGAATAGACATTTTTGTGTTGATGAAAATCTTCTATAATCTGTACTCTCCAATGTAACAAACCCTAGTCACATGTGTCTAACAGCACTTGAAAGTTGTCTAATATAATGAAACAATTGAATTTTAAATGTTATTTTAGTTTAATTTGAATTCAAATTTATATATCCACCTGTGGTTGGTGGCCACCATATTAAATAGCATAACCAGAAACTTTTTCTTTAGATTTCAGTGCTTTTCCACTCCCACTCTACTGACTATTTACACTAATGAAATTTGAACTTTTCTGTTTTATCACCTCACTCCTGCATCATGAGCTTTATGTCATTTCCTTTTGTATCTCCAATATTTACCATAGAGTATGAAAATATTAAATGCTGAAAATATTTATCAGGTAAGTGCTGGAGCAGACAAACTAGAAATTACAACTTCTCCAATTCTTAAATACATTTTACTTTACTCAAAAATGTCATTGAGAAAATCGAATGATCATGTTAAGGCAATAGAAATCGTATTGCCTATTCAAAAACAAAAGATATGATTTTGTTGTATAGCTGCTGCTTTAAGGATTATTCTGAAAATATTAGTAAAATCCCCTTAATGTGATAAAATTAGATATTAAGATAACACATATAATTTTTAGAAAAAAATAATTTTTAAAAGATATCATAGTGCTTACTTATTTAGATTGAGTCTATGTATTTATTCATCTGTCACATAATATTTTATGGATCATGTGTGCACCAAATTGGATAAATTGTAATCCTTCACCCAGTTGAATCCTTCAATCCAGTTGAATTACTGGATAACTGTAATTCCATCTCTAGGAATCTATTCTAAGGAAATCATAAGAAAAAAGACAAAAATCATAGCCTACTTGATACTTATTTTAGTGCTATTTAACTATTAAATTATTATAGGTTGCATTTAGATAATGGTGAAATAAATTATTCTAACACTATGTTGAAAGATAATTCAGTCATTATATTTATAAGCTAAGGTAATAGCAAACCTTATGAATCAACTTGACTGGGCTAAGGGATGTCCAGATAATAATAATAAAACATTTCTGGGAGTGTCTTGTAAGGGTATTTCTGAAAGCCTTTGAAGAACCTCATCATTGCAGGCAGGCACTGCACCATACAATCCATTGAGGGATATTGAATAGAATAAAAAGATGAAGGAAGGGTGAGTTCTCACTCTTCTAAACCTTCAAATATTTGAGCTGTTGGTTCTTGGGCTTTTAGACTTGAGACTCTGGGATTTACCCCAGTTTCCCCTCATCCCACTGTCTTCTTGGGCCTGGGAGTTAGATCATGGGCCCCACTGGCAATCAAGCCTTTGGACTCAGACTGAATTGCATCAATAGCTTACCTGGTTATTCAAATTGCAAAAGGCATATTGTGAGATTTCTTGACCTACTTGCATGACCCAATTCCCATAATAAATCTCCTCTTACATATCTATTGTTTCTGCTTTTCTTTTTTTAAAGAACTCTGACTAATACATATAATGTCAACAAAATATTAAATAACATGCATAAAGAAATTAAACAAATATAAAGTTAAGCCATTGCCAACATTACGTCTTGTAAAAATATGTTTCTCTTTTTTGAAAAAAGCCTGGAAGATAATATGTGTTGTTAGGTTAAGAAACACGTGTTGTTATGTTAAGAGTACAACATTTAGAAGGGGAGTTATTTTCCTTTTATGTGTTTGATATGTTGGTAAAAAAAAATATATTATTATATATTATAAAATAAAGTCAAAGAAAATAGCATGTTTGAAAAATAAAAAGGATAAAAAATCAAATTTGTGTCAAAAATCTTATGTAGACAGATAGTAATAACATTTTAATATAAAAATTATAAGTATCAGATTTCACTTACTCAGCTGATTTTTTAGTAATGTTTTTCTTTATCATATGTTTTTGCAAAAATCTGAATTATTAGTTTTTGGGTCATTTTTTAGAGTATGTTATTTTAAGTGTGTTTATACTAAAAATTGAATACAACCAATCACAATTGTACAGTACTGGCTGTCACTCAAGCTCACTATATAAAAGAAACTGTAACACACAAGAACACATGAAATTGACTGCTCTAGTGTTTCTTTAACAATATTATAACCATAGTGAATAAACCAAATGTGTGTTCTTTTATCTAAATTTGCTAAATAGCATTCATGAATATAATTTAGTTTTGTTTAGTTTTCTAATCTGAAGTTATCAATTTGGTATACAAAACAGTTTCATGCAAGTGAGTTATGTAAAACCAGGAATCAAGCTTTTAACGACAGGGACTCCACTTAGGAATTAATTTAGGTATACAATTAAGTTCATGGGCAATGTACTCAGTGATGGAGGAAAATTGATAAACAAGCACAGATGAAGTATAAAAATAGGTTTTTATTAGTGTATTAGTTTATCTACTCTTAGTATGGAAAAGAATATGCTCCTTAGATGTCGTTCCATTTGTGGTTAACATTTTTGATAATCATAATTGATAAAATTCTCACATCATAAAAATCAGAGTTTACATTATAGGTAGCTTGCATAAAAGGAAGTTCATGTTAATAGGGCAAGAAATTAAGACATATCATGCAGATTATTGGGGCACAAATTGTACTAAGAGGAAAAAAGGGAATTTCAGTTTATAAGGAAAGAACAAATGCATTTTGCTTATGAGTGTAGTTTTGTGTTTCACAATCTTCTCATATGTTAGAAAATTCCCAGAGAGATCCATTTATGATGAACAGACTAGGCTTCACTGAGTTATGTAGGAACTCAGATGATTTGAATCTGGCTTGATACAAAGACGGGTCAGGTAGTGTCTTCTGGGGCTTGCATGTCAGGGCTGGGACTGAGATCAGCAAGAATAGAGCATTTATTCAATTACAGTGCAAAGAAGTGGCAGGTTTCTGAAAAAAAATGATACTCAAAATAAAATGACAATCAATGCAATGAGATATAATTTTGCATCTGCCAATTATTCATTTGTTTTTTTTATATGGAACATTATTTTAATCACCTATTTTACTCTCACCTTCTCTCTGCTCCTCCATCCTTCAAACCCACTCAAAAACATGCACAAAATGTAGGCTTTGTAAGGAGCAAAGAGCTCTGCTCTATTTGCTCAGAACCCAAAACTGTGGATTAAAATGCATTATGTAACTAAATCCCAAACTAGTTAGAACTCTACCAGGAAGCAGGATAGTTACAGGAATCATCTTTCTCCAGAGGCTCTAGCTCTTATAATTATGTTGGAAACCTTTTCTGTCTGGCTGAAAACCCCACTAAATTTTAATATTTCTTATTCAGAAAGGTTACATATGTCTGTATTTTCATCCTCTGGATTAGGTGCTTAAAGGACACTTACCTATCTAAAATGATGCTACACAGATATAAAGTATTTTTTCTTCTTTTTAAAGAGAAATTATATTTTTCTGTTAAAAGTATATTTGAATTATCATAAAATAGCACTAATAGGTTTTTTAAATCATGAAAAAAATCTAGGGTCTTGATTACATTATCAGGGAGAAGAGACAAAGAGAGAAAGAGGTTAATATAAAATATATGGATGATAGTATCGACATGTAGTAGAAACTTAGTTTTATTGTTCCCTATTTAAATACCATGTTTTTATAACAAATAGATTATTTGTTTGTAATCATTTATGAAAACACAGTTATGTTTTTTCAAAGAAATACATTGAGAAGGCAGAGCCCTTCAGAGCTTTCTTTTATTTCCAAGGAGAAATAAAAAATGATACAATGAGATTTAAGTTAAAAGAATATTTAAAGGGTATGGATTATTTGTAACTCTACATATATTTATTATAATGTTCATTCTCTGTGTTTTCCAATAAGTGATAGCAGAATAAAAGGAAAAGGTAAAAATGAAAATGAAACACCTACATATACTCAGGGAGAAAAGTCAGGAAGAGAGTGCTAAATGATAATAAGCCATGCCCCAGTAACAAATGGATAACAAAATACAAGCCATTTAAATTCATCATCCAAATTAGTGTAAGAATGTAATTTTCCTGGCTAGCCTATTTGAAGTGATGAGTAAGGGACTCTTGCAAATATTTCTGGGAAATAGAGTAAGTGCAGCACCAAGCACAGCCTTTTATTTGTCTTACTGTCAGAACAGCCAGCCAACAAATGTCTCATCAGAGATGGCTTCTGATTTTCTCTTAAATTCTATGTTTTGTTTTTCACAGGCTCTAAGAAGATATCAACACACATTTACTTAAATAAAATTACACAGAAGAAGAGAATAAGGAAAGAAATCAAAACTCTACAAATTATTACTATATTCTTTTAGTCTTCTGTTAGGTGTTCATTTATTTCTTAATGCTAACTTTTGTTCTGTTTAAATTGTTTATGTTGCCTGTGTGCCCCTTTTATTCTCAAACATTCTGTGGCCAAAATTCAGTCCAAGTGACCACCATGTACAAGGCCCTGTGCTCATTTATTTAGCCTTTCACAACTTTAAAATGTATTTATTTTAAATTTGATTTTGGTTTCTAATTGTAGAACAAAATTTTGTAACCTTCACATAAAACATAGTATTAATTTGCTGTCGTAAGTATAATTTGTTTTTTGTATCTGTGTAAAAGACCTTTTATTATGTTTTTCTCAAAAGAAACACAAGAACATTTTTCAACTTTCTATTGTACCATTTTCCTCCATTCCCACATCATTCTAGCCACAACGGTTTCCTTAATCACACCAGGCACGTTCAACATCAGTGTCTAGCACATGCTATGTCTCTATCTGGAATGCTGTAGCCCCAAATATCCACCTGGCATTTCCCTTAGCAGCTTTAGACTTTACACAAATGAAAACCTCTTAGTGATACCTTCCTGGACCAGTCTCTTTAAAATTGCATCTAGTATCCTTCACATCCTACAAAATATATTCTATTCCTCATTCTGTTTTTGTTTTTTGGGGTTTCATTTTTGCAATTTTCACCATGACTTTTTTTAATGAACTGTGTTCCTTTATTGGAAAATAAGTTTTATAAATGCAAGAATTTCTATTTGATTTATTTCTTCTGTTTAGAAGAATGCCTGAAGGTGCTCAATAAAGCATATTTAAATGAATGAACCAACTTTACTGATAAATATGGCAATGAAAATAGTTGTGATTTAATGTAACAATCACCTGAAATCAGATGAAGAGTCACATCCTTCATATGCCATTGACTGTTTTTAAGACTTCAGGCAATCTATAATTTTCATTTTTTCTGCTATAAAATTCTTAGTTTCCACCCAGAATTGTGGATATAATTTATTTTAGGTTAAAAATACATAGTCCAGATATTAATTTCTAAATATCATTCTAAAGGGTCATTAATTAGTTCGAAAAAATGATTAATTTCAAGGCTAACACAAGGAAAATACAAGATGAATATCTTGTCAGGTTAGAAATTAAAGGAGTTCTAAAAAGTATTAAAGGAGTACTAAATTTAAAGGAGTACTAAAAAGAAACCAGGCATGGACATGATGACCCAGAATTTTCAATGGCCAATATGGCCTTAAAAATTAATAAACCTACTAACCTGTTGAGTAGAACAAAAGCACACAGGTTTACACTGCAAGGTGGAAGGAAGGAAGGAAGGAAAGAAGGAAGGAAGGAAGGAAGGAAGGAAGGAAGGAAGAAAGGAAGGAAGGAAGGAAGGAAGGAAAGTTAATAAACCTACTAACCTGTTGAGTAGAACAAAAGCACACAGGTTTACACTGCAAGGTGGAAGGAAGGAAGGAAGGAAAGAAGGAAGGAAGGAAGGAAGGAGAAAGGAAGAGAGGAAGAGAGAGACAGACAGAAAGAGAGAAAGAGAAAGAGAGAGAGAGAGAAAGAGAAAGAGAGAGAAAGAGAAAGAGAGAAAGAAAGGAAGGAAGGAAGGAAGGAAGGAAGGAAGGAAGGAAGGAAGGAAGGAAGGAAGGAAGGAAGGAGAGAGAGAAAGATGTAATTTTAAAAATTTGTCTCTCTCTTGTTCAATCACTAGTCACTAACCTTATTATGGGTCATGAACTTTGAAAAAGATGTGACTTCTGTCCTCAAGTAGATCAATGTTGATTTGGACTGAAAATAATTCCCAGATAATGTGTTCATATTATAGAAAATACATATGAACCAAAGAGAGTACATTTGCTGATTCCTCTGAAAAACTGACTTCAAGGTATACCAAAAAACATTGACTTTCCTAACAATATCTCTTCATTTATAAAGAGAACAGAACAATTGAAAAGTACAATAATAGCAGTTTTAACTTTTCAATCCATTTCAAAATGGTCAGTAATGCAAGCAGTGCTTTGAAATAACAAGGTCAATAAAAATTGATGTGCCAAAATTTTGATGTTAAAGTGAGTCATTATAAACATAGTCGATATGGTTTCACTGTGTCCCCACCCAAATCTCATCTCAAATTGTAGTTCCCATAATCCCCATGTGTCGTGGGAGGGATCTGGTGGGAGCTAATTGAATCATGAGGGAGGGTTTTTCCCATGTTGTTCTCTTGATAGTGAATAAGGCACACAAGATCTGATGGCTTATAAGAGGGCAGTTCCCATGCACACACTCTCTTGTCTGCCACCATATAAGATGTACCTTTGCTCTTCCTTCGCCTTCCACCATGATTGTGAGGCCTCCCTAGTCATGTAAAATTGTGAGCCCATTAAACTTCTTTTTCCTTATAAATACCCAGCCTTGGATATTTTGTCACAGCAATATGAAAATGGGCTAATGTAATAGTATAGCAAATGTCTCACTAGCCTCTTAAAACATCAATATAGTTAAAATATCTTGATTAGTTTGAAATACATTTTTAAAGCAAAGTTTTATTTAACAACTTACTCATTATTCACTGATATATAGATTTAGTTGGACTCACCAATTAGTCATCAATAATTATAAAATATTTTAAGGTCTTTAAGCAACACATTATTTTAAACTTCCCAGTTTTAATACTGAAAAATATTAAGTTTAGATAAGTCACCAAAAAATTCAATGCTATAATATTTAATTTAATTATGTCATCACTAATTTATCCAACACTTAAGTTTCATAAGTACATTTATGGAAACCTTAGCTTTGGATTCTTAATCACATAAATTATAGTTAAAACGTCACTTCCCTTACACATTGGTGTTTTAAGCAAGCAGTTTATCAAACTAATTTGACAGAAAGTTATCAGAAGGAAATACAGCAAAGAAAAAAGAGTAAACTGGGAATTGAGAGGTCTAAATTTTATCTTTGGTCCATTTGCATAACATTGGAAAATCAAATTCTCTCTACTTCAGAGTTTAAAGAGAATTTAATTAAAATTGTCAAATACCCAGCAGGTATCTAGGTAGTTCTATTTACTATATATATGGTTTTGCTATACAACTATAATACAGTTTTTCCTCCATTGAAGTATCAGCTTTATAATCATCTTTAACATAAAACTTCACCGGGTCTCTAACAATGAAGTAGATTTGTCACTTGAGATAAAATGTATTTGGCATCAAGTACTGAAATATTTCCAAGATCTTTCTTAATTCTAAAATTTTATGTTTTCTGTTGTTCAGATTGTATAGTTTTGAGAAAACATCTAAAACAATTCTCTTTGCATTCTTTCAACTAAACTTCGAGCTTTCTGATTGATGTGAACAGAACTGACTTTATAAGCTCAAATGCCATGTTCTCTTTTAATGATACTTAGGAAATTGTATTCTACAGTTGTGTTCATTATGTTTTCTCTCAATGTGATTAACCACAAGAAGTCAAGAGCATCTTACACGTCCTTGATTTAAATGATGTTGCTTTAATGGTGGATCTGGAGACTCAATAAATGTTAACAATTTGTTAAAGTCAATACAGAGGCAGAGATAATTCAATACTTTGTATAAAAAGAGTTAAAGAGTTAACTGTAAGAGTTAAAGCTATGTGCTCTTGTGACTAACTCTAACCTGAAAATACTAAAACCAGATGATTTAATAAAATGTATTATGTGTAAAAAGTAAAATAGCTAAATATTTCTTAACACTGTGAACACTTGCTAAGAGTCTCTGTTTTGCTTTTCCATTTGAAATTGTATAGATACTAGCCAAGAGCTATTCCAGTATGAATCCTGGGCAAATGGAAACTGAGCACATTAAAGATCCTTTATTCTATGTATTTCACCTTCAGAAAGGAAGAGACTTTTATCATAAGGCCAATTAGGTAAAAATTCAAGAATAAGGAACAGAAGATGCTATAATTTGGGCATCATATCTGTTTCTGAGGTTCGTTAAAAGGCAATATGAATAAAGAAAATATTAAAGCTAACATACATCTTTTTATAAAAATGGAGGAACTGTACAGGTGACTTAAGGAAATGCAATAATTTACTTTTATTAATTTTAGAAAAGTATAAATATTTAATATAGTGTCTTCCTACTTGTACTACATTTTAATATAATGAAAATGCATTTGAACTGTCATTAGAGACTAATTTTTTCAATAAAATATTAAAAGAAATTTCATTAAAATATTAAGCTTATTTTTTTGTAGTGATATTATGGTGATCCCATTTAATTAAGTGTGTTACATTTGTAACCAGTAAAATAATATTACATTTTAAATCAAATATAAACTTAAGAAGTAGCTAAGATTTTAATTTAAGAGACATCAGTACAGTAATGGGAGGAAGGGAATTAAAATTAAAATGAGTCATTACTTTTTGAGTTCACAATTAGGAATATTAATTATGATGAAGATTTACTAGGAATAATTTTATCTAAATAACTTTAATTCAGTATTGAACTGACTCATACAGAGAAAAAAATAAAAATAAATTCTAGCAACAACCAAAAAAGGACAAACTGAGCCTGTCTTCCAACACCATTTATCCTCATTTGTATGTAATCATTTATTCAGTCAGCACATAGTTATTGAATGTTATTTATTGTTAGGTATTGCCTTAGGTGCAAGAGTTTAAATACCTAAATCAGATTTTTTATCTTAAACTGTTGACAGCAGAAGATTGGTTGAAAGAACACTCTCAGAAATTAAAGTGGGCTGGGCGCGGTGACTCAAGCCTGTAATCCCAGCACTTTGGGAGGCCGAGACGGGCGGATCACAAGGTCAGGAGATCGAGACCATCCTGGCTAACACTGTGAAACCCCGTCTCTACTAAAAAATACAAAAAACTAGCCGGGTGAGGTGGCGAGCGCCTGTGGTCCCAGCTACTCGGGAGGCTGAGGCAGGAGAATGGTGTGAACCCAAAAGGCGGAGCTTGCAGTGAGCTGAGATCCGGCCACTACACTCCAGCCTGAGTGACAGAGTGAGACTCCGTCTCAAAATAAATAAATAAATAAATAAATGGCCGGGCGCGGTGGCTCAAGCCTGTAATCCCAGCACTTTGGGAGGCCGAGACGGGCGGATCACGAGGTCAGGAGATCGAGACCATCCTGGCTAACAGTGTGAAACCTCGTCTCTACTAAAAAATACAAAAAACTAGCCGGGTGAGGTGGCGGGCGCCTGTAGTCCCAGCTACCCGGGAGGCTGAGGCAGGAGAATGGCGTAAACCCGGGAGGCGGAGCTTGCAGTGAGCTGAGATC
>NW_016808859.1:1126351-1160183 GCF_001698545.2 Rhinopithecus bieti | reverse complement strand
TGAGATCCGGCCACTGCACTCCAGCCTGGGTGACAGAGCGAGACTCCGTCTCAAAAAATAAATAAATAAATAAATAATAAAATAAATAAATAAATAGATAAATAATTAAAGTGATTGATTGATATAGGAAGTGCTCTCAGAGCCCAGAATGAATAATAGATGAAAAATGTTACTCATGACTTCTCTTTCATGCATATCCTGCGGGATGCCACTTCATACAGTTCAAGCCCTATTTCTGGCCATTTCCCAAAGAAACTAAGGTTTTGCTTTGACTGTTCCCTCCCATTGGAATGCCTGTTCACTCTTTTTTTCCACATTCAATCTCATCCCTCTTTACATTAAGTCCCATTTCCAGTGCTACCTACTTCATGAAATATTCTGTAGACTTCACTTCCTTCCAAACTATTGGTTCCCCATAGATGTATCATCAAATAATTTCTACTCTCTAAACTGGCATTTCATTTCATCTGTACCTCCCTTAGGTTTCTTCACTGTGTAGTTGAAACTTTATTTGTGTAAATTACTTCATCTATGTGACGACCATGAAAATGTGTCAACTCAGATCTACTGCAGGGGGAATATTTGAAGGCTTCACCTGCTGCCCTCCTAGATTTATCAATGTGTCCATGCAATGAATATGCTTCCCACCTTCTGCTCCCAACCATTGACTGGGCAGAGCACTAAGAGAGGTTTGTTCCTGCAAGATGGGCAACTGTTCTGATAGGAAACAAGCTGGAGAACTACATTCTGCCCTCCCTGAAACTTTCTCAGAACCGTGCTGCAGACCAAGATTCTTCCTACACAATCCTCCTTCACCTCACCTTTCCTTCACAGCTATCAGCACTGCGGTATGGTTTAAAGGTTTTCCCCTCCTTCTCATGCTTGCTCCCCTTTATTCCTCATGAGCCTTTTTCTCAATATAGTTCTTGCCTATATAATTTTATCTTATCATTGGCTTTTCAGAGGACCTGAAGTAAAATGAGTGGAGCCAGGAGTGACACAGGAAGATAGGCAACAAGATGGGATTTGGTGACTTGCTCACATACCAACCCCCATGCAAAGAGGGCAACATCTTGAGTCATATAGCCCCTGAAACAAGGTGACAGAGCAATTACAGTCACTGCTGGGGACATGGAGAAGAATGACATACATTTGATGAATCCTATAGTTAAAATATATGAAGACACCAATACAGACAAAGGCAAAAAAGTTATCTGGTTATTGCCAAATTGTTTTGATAAGAGACTGAGGTATTTAAAAAGAAGTCAAGACCTAAATGCGAGAGCCAGAGGAGCTCTTTGACAGCTTAAAGTAACTCTTTATTTCCTGAAGTAGAAAATCCAGAAAAGGTGAGCAGCAGATCAAGGATCTAATAGAGTCCCAGTGCTCTAGAGATGTATAAATGTTCAGCCAGGACGGATCTTTTATTATAAGTTCAGGACTCTGTTTGAGAGAACCAAGGACCCTGAAACATACAAATATCTGGGTGGAATCCTGATGATGCTAGCTCATCAGATCTCCTTGAAATCTCAGCATGGAGAGGCTGGCAACCCTTCCGTAATAATCACTAGTGCCATTCTCTGTTGAGAGGCCCCTCTGCAGAAATCTCTCCATTGTAACAGATGTCTCCCTCAGAAACTGCCCAGATCTCCCCCACCCCCTGCAACCAGGCTGATCTGGGCAAAGTCCCAGCATAACCTGGCCAGGAGCAGGCTGGCTGTAATTAGAGAATAAATACAATATACAACAAAGGAACTGAAGAAATTAGTTTGTGTGCTTTGGCAGAACCAGGAAAATATCCTAGGTTTAGATTTTCCGAGTGTTTAATTAAGTGGGCCAGCAGTAGCCAGAAGCCACGGACTTTTGTGCATGTCTCAGCATACAGGATTTAAGCATCCTGGCAAAACCTCAAGGAATAGAGAATTATTTTTTCCTTGAGTGAATCTTAAAAGCCTGGAGAACTGACCAACAATGAGTGAAGTAGTGTCTGAATCGTCCTGGCATACTCTAGAAGGAGAAATGAAGAGGCTGAGTGGCCATACTGGAATGAGTACATTATGCAAGAAGAGAAGATGCACCAGAGTCGTATATTCCATTGAAGAGTTCAAAGAGCACATGCTTCACTGAAGCCATCAGGAATGCTCTGTTGATAGGAGGATCAGCATCAGACAAAAAAAAAAAAAAGAATGTTTTGTGGTAACTCTCCAGTGCAGACCAGTGTTCACAGCAGGAGAGGTGGCTCAGAGGTGGGCTTATTTATATCCAGTGAAATTGTGGGACCCCATGTAATAGAGGTCACATGGAAGTGCTTAAAGGCCAGAAGCCTGGAGGCCTCAATTATCAGCAATGTTAAGCAGCAGCTCAGGGGCCTTGATCTGCAAGAAATTGTGGAAATGATTAATAGAGCATGTCCTCCCTAGGGGCAAAATAAATGAGCAGCCAGCTAAGATCATACTTAATATCTACAACTAGAAAAAAAGAAGAATGATAAAACAGGAGGCTTTGAGGATAGCTCCAGTAGATAATTACGGACTTTTTCCAAATTTATAGATCTAGAATCCATTCATTGGAGAGAATGAGAATAAATTGTACCTTAAGACCAATAGCAGTGATGAAAGCTATTTGCCCCATTACTCTCTCCTCTCCCTTTTCCAAGTTTCCCCTAAGAAAAAGAGGCCAACATAAATCATCTAGGAGCTTTACACTCGAATATACGGAGATCATCTACGTACTTCAAGGGATAAAAGACAGTGGTCATGAAAATACACTCTTTAGATCTACATGAGTAGTTTCATTGACTGAGAGCTCCAAAAGATTCCCATATAAATTCAGAATGGCATTTGTGCCAGGATCATCCTTCGAGGACTCAGCATGTTAGCGATACTAATTCTGGACATTCCTGCCTATGTAGGGTACTTTTGACATGTAACTCTGACTCAAAAACTATCCATTTGCCTGGTCAAACATTCTTAGAACTCTGGAGCAGACTGTGATCCTTTCTGTTCAATTTTTCTTCCTTTTCTTTCTTCTTCAAAATTATCAGACATACACAATGGTCTCAAGGCTCCTCTTGAGTTTTTGAGCTTTCTTCCCTTATCTTTGAAAATATTTTCCCCAATATATCTTTGCGTATATCATTTTGTCTTGGTTTCTCCTTATCAGAATACTTTGCAGCATAAATTGTGTCTTAAATCCCTTTACATTGAACTGAATGTCATGTACAAAATTTAATAAATTAACTCAAATAAAAACATGGATATAAAGTTAAAATATGTGTAATTATTGTAACGTGTGTAATTAGTTCTATTATCATTACAAATTGTGAAGTGACACAGGAGAACAGTAAACCCAAAAGTTATAAGGTGAATGAATTAAATATTCACAGAGTTCTCGCATTTAAACTATTGGAAGAAGTTAGGAGAAAATTCAGAAATTACTTTAAAAGTGGTAAATAGTTTAGAAGGTAATCAGTGCTACTTAAAAAAAATATAAAAATCAAGAATTGACTTTCTGACACTGAGGAAAATTATGTTAAAAATGTAGATCTCCGCCGAGGTGCGGTGGCCTCAAGCCGTATCCCAGTCACTTTGGGACGCGCCGCAGAGGCGGATCACGACGCGCAGGAGATAGTAGACCATCCTGTTAATACACGCCCTGAAACCCGCTCTCTGCTAAAAAATACAAAAAAAAAACATACGGCCCCGGGCGACCGGGCTGGCGGGGGGCCTGTATCCCAAGTTACTCGGCCCGCCGGCAGGCGAGGCAGGAGAATGGTGTAACCTGGGAGGCGGAACTTGCAGTGAAGCTGAGATCCGGCCACTGCGCTCCAGCCTGGGCGACAGGGAGTGAGCTCCGCTCTCAAAAAAAAAAAAAAAAAAAGTAGATCTCCTAGAGACATAAGACATTATACATGGAGTTATTTAGATAAAGTCTAAAAGGATGTCCGTATGATAACATCCAAAAAGATCTCTACCTATGGTGTCATGAATTTATTAGCAAATGTTTCTTCGACCTCAAAGATTTTGAAAATGGAGGAAAAAAATTATTACTGAAATGACATGCTCAGCAGCTCTTTATAGAAGAGGTTTTAATGTTGCAAAATCTGTACTGCCATAGCTACAGGGTACTGCCAGGCAGAACGTGAAAAATTGCCTTTAGCAATTAACAAGTATTTATTAACTTTAGCAACCCTAGTATGCATAATTATAATTGCATAGATATTGAGTGCAGCAAATTTAATAGTGTTATTTCAGTGTAATACACTGTATATTTATATATTACTATTTTTTATTATTAGACTATTATTTAGTAAGGTGTTTGAGAGATTTTTGTTTTGTGTTTATGTGTGATACAGTAAACCATCTGAGCAGAGTATTACTCTTTCTACTAATAACATGAAGTTTAATTCTAAATAGATCTTGATAATGCCAAATAATGATGTACCTTATAATTTCAAAGTAGATACTTCCAAAAGATATTTGTTATTACAAAAATAATTTAGCTGAATTGAAAATAAAAAATTTATTTGAGAGTTAAACAAGTTTTTAAATATAAATTACATATAAAGAATTACATCCACTCGAGGTACATGACATGATGAATTTTGATATTTGTATATATTCATGAAACCACCACCACAATCAAGATATACTACAATTGCATAATCTACAAAAGGTTCTTCATTCCACTTTGAAATCCAGTTGTTTCCCCATTCCAGCCTCAAGAAACTACTAATTTGCATTTTGTCACCATAGATTATAATATTTTTCATTTTTTAAAATGTATATAAGTGAAAATGTACAGTATATATTCTTTCAGGTGTGCCTTCTTTCATATTGCATGATTTTGAGGTTCATCTATGTTACTGTATCAGTGTTGTCTTCCGTTCCAATTGTTGAGTAGCAGATAATTGTATGGACAAATCAAGTTGAATTTATCATTCACCTTTAGATGGACATCTGAGTAATTTCTAGCTTTGGACTATTGTAAATAAAACTGTAAAGAATATTAATACATGTCTCTCTCTATATATATACATACATATATATATGTGTGTATATATATAATTTATCTTGGTAAATAGCTAAGAATAGCTGAAATGCCTAAACTGTGGTGTAAATGTATCTGAAAACTTTAAGAAGCTAATGATATTATCTTATATTCTTACCAATGATATACAATTGCAGTTGCTCCAAGTTTTGATAAACACTGGATATTTTCACTCAAGAGTTTGAATTTGCATTTTTCTGATAACTACTGATTTAGAGTATGTGCTTATATGCTAATTGTTCATTCATATATCCTAATTTGCAGAGTCTGTTCACATATTTTGCACATTTTTAATTGGTTGTTTGTCTATGTTTGGTTGTTTTTCATGTTTAGTATGCCTTACTGAGTGGTAAAACATATATATATATATATATATATATATGTACAGATATTCTGTATAGAAAACCCATGTCAGATATATATTTTGTAAACATTTTTTTCTAAACTGAATTGTCATTTTTGTTTCCTCGCAGTGTTTCTGGAAGACTTTTTTATTTTAATAAGGCATGATTTATGCATTTTTTGTTTTCAGTTTATGATCTCTGTGTCTGTGGCCCCATCGAAGAATCTTTGCTTTCATCAATGCCATAAAGATTTTCTATTTTTTTTTCCTGTAGACATTTTGCTGTTTTAATTTTTGCCATTAAGACTATTATTTCAACATAATTTGTGAAAAAGATGTTCTGTTTCCCATTAAGTTACCTAGATACCTTTGTTAGAAATTATTTGACCATGTATATGTGAACCTGGGTTTAGAGTCTATTTTTTTCTCTATAGATTTATAGGTCTATCTTTATACCATTAACAGAGCCTTGATTTTTGTATGGTTTTATTAAATCTTGAAATCAAGCGCAAATTCTTCAATTTTCTCTCTTTTTCACTGTTTTAGGACTTCTGGAAAATCTGTATGCACATATAAAATTTAGAATCAGTGCCTGAATCCTACAGCTGGTTCTTGGCTCCAGACAGCACTTGGAGAAGGGGTAAGTAAAGGGTTTGAAGGACTGCTCATGCTCACTGCAGGGCCTCTGGGATCCTAGATGCAGGGACCTCATACCCCCATGGATGTATGAGCTGGCAGGGGGAGTTCCCAAGAGATTAGACAGAGGTGGAGCTGCAGCAGGCACAGAGCCAGGGACCTTTGAGTACAGGTCAGCTCTAGTGAAACACAGCCATAAGTGTCCACACCCCAGTACTTCTCCTCTCACTCTGAGAGACTCTGGGTTCAGCTAACCACAGGGAAAAAGCTAGCTTGTTTCCCCATGGGACTGGGGCATCTGTCCTGCAGGCCTGCCTGCCCACCAGCCCCTCTTAGGGATCTTGCCTGGCCTCCCCTTAAGAGTATGTACAAAGTACATCATTGGCTCTCTCATTGCAGCCCCTTTTAGGGATCCTGCCTTAGGAGCATGTACACAGTACATCCACCCCTGAGGAACATTTACACAGTACAGCGCCTGCTGCCCAGCCTGGGTGCTTTGCTACACACCTCAATGCATTTGGATCTCTCACTGCATGGGGAACTCAACCCAGTGCAGCTGAAGGAGGAACTCCAGGGCTGTGGCCTGTGATTCAGAAGTGCTGAGCTGGGATCTGGCTCACCACTGAAATGGATGAGGATCTCACACTCAGAAAACTGAAAAGGTTGAATTGCACAGTTTCACAGGCTGGTGTGGGATCCTGGCATGCCTCCTTTCATAGGGTTAGTCTAGTAAGAGTGTGGCCTATCTCCCTACCAGACCTTTTCCCACAGGACCCAGGGTCCAAAAGACCTAACAACAACAACAAATTGTGGAAACAGTGCCAGTGATCTCAGGTGGCTTCCACAAGGTCCATGAACAAACCTACTTAACAGGTCACCTATCTCCCCTTTGTACCACAGAGAACAGCTGCAAAGGGGAAGATACACAGAACCTCTTAGCTAGCAGTCTAGCTACAACCCATTGCTCTCAAGCTCCATCCACTGGATCGCAGCCCAAATTACACCAAAAAAATCAGTGCTCATTTGCCCCTCTGAAAAACCAGGAGCAATAATTCAACAACAAAGACCCTGAACAGAGCCTTTGCTCTCTGAAAACTTCCAGAAATGAAGCCAACTGACAATATTCAATTTATACGACAATTAAAGGTATACAAGCCATCCCAGATAAGAAAGAATCAGCACAAAACTCTGACAACTCAAAAAGCCAGAATGTCCCTTTACCTCCAAAGGAGTTCAGTAGCTCCCCAAACAATGCTTTTTTAAGCAGTCTGAACTGTCTGAAATGACAGACGTGGAATTCAGAATCTGGATGGCTAAAAGCTCATTGTGATCAAGGAGAAAGTTAAAACTCAATCTAAGCAATTCTGTACAGTTATTCAAAACTGAAAGACAAAATACTCATTTTAAGAGAGACTCAAATTGAACTTCTTGAGGTAAAATATTCACTACAAAAATGTCATAGTACAATCAGAAATATTAACAACAGAATAGAACAAGCTAAGAATCTCAGAGCTCAAAGACCAATTTTTCAATGCAACATAGACAAAAATTTTTAAAAAATAAGAAAAATTAGCAAAACCTCCAAGAGATATGGGATCATAAAGAGACGAAATTTATGACTCATCACCACTGCTGAGAGTGATGAAGACAGAATAAGCAACTTGAAAAATATACGTGAGAATATAGTCCATGAAAACTTCCCCAATCTTGCTAGAGAGGTAAATATGCAAATTAAAAAAATACAGAGAATTCCAGCCAAATACTACAAAAAAATGAGCCCAAGGCACATAGTCATCAGATTCTTTTCAATGCAAAAAAAGAATCTTAAAGGCAGCTAGAGAGAAGGGGGCAGGTCACATACAGAGATAACCCCATCAGGCTAGCAGAAGACCTCCCAGCAAGATATCTTACAAGGCAGAAGTGATTGGGGGCCTATTTTAGTGTTCTTAAGAAAGAAATTCCAACCAAAAATTTTATAACCTGCCAAACTAAGTTTCATAAGTGAAGGAGAAATAAAATCCTTCTCAGACAAGGAAATGCTGAGGGAATACATTTCAACTAGACCAGCCTTACATGAGGTCCTTAATGGAGTGCTAAATGTGGATTTGAAAGAATGACACCTGTGACCACAAAGGCACACTTAATCATGTACCCCACAGGCACTATAAAGCGATCACACAAGCATGTCTATGTAACAACCAGCTAACAACATGATGACTGGAATAAAACTGCACCTATCAATAACTTTTAAAACAAATGGGCTAAATTCCCCACTTAAAAGCCATAAAGTGGCAGGCTAGATAAAAAGACATGACCAAACCATTTGTTATCTTCAAGAGACCCATCTCATATGGAATGACATACACAAGCTTCAAGTAAATGGATGGAGTAAAATCTATTATGCAAATGAAAAACAAGAATGTGCAGGGTCAGTATTCTTATATCAGATAAAACAGACTAAAAACTAATGAAAGTTTTAAAAACATAATGAAGATTGTTATATAATGATAAGGGATGTAAGCCCAACAAGAAGCCTTAACTATGCTAAATATATATGCACCCAACATTAGAGCAGCCACACTACTAAAGCAACTTCTTCTTGGCCTACAAAAAGACTCAGACAACTACACAGTAATGGTGAAAGACTTTAACATTCCACTGACAGTGTTAGACACATCATTGAGGTAAAAACTAACAAAGAAATTCTGGACTTAAACTCAACACGTAACAAATTGAACCTAATAATCATCTACATAACATTTCACCAAACACCTATAGTATATACATTCTTCTCATAAGCACATGGAGCATATTCTAAGATTGATCATGTGCTTGGTCATAAAGGAAGACTCAATAAATTCAAAAGAATTAAAATTATACCAAGCCCATGCTTAGACCACAGCATAATAAAAATAGAAATCAATACCAAGAAGTTCTATCAGAACTACACAAATATATGGAAATTAAACAAATTACTCCTGAATAATTCCTTGGTGAATATGAAAATAAATGTAGACATAAAAAATTATTTGAAAGTAATGAAAATAGCAACACAGCACATCAAAATATCTGGGATGCAGCCAAAGTAAGTGTGAGGAAGAAAGTTTATGGCCCTAAATGACTTCAATCTTGAAGATAGAAAGATGTTGAATTAACAATATAACTTTGCATCTAAAGAAACTTGGATAAAAGAAAAAACCAATCCCAAAGCAAGTAGAAGAAAAAAAAACCCTAGAATTAGATAATAACTTAATGAAATTGAGATACAAAAATCCATTAAATGGACTAATGAAAGCAAGACTTTGTTCTTCAAAAAAATAAATAAGATAGACCCTTAGTGAGATTTAAAAAGAGAAAATTCAAATAAGCAGAAATGACAAAGGTGATATTACAGCTAATTCCACAGAAATATAAAAGATTCTCAGAGACTACTATAAACAACTCTATGCCCCCAAATAAAAAAAAAAATTACATTAAATGGAAAAATTCCTGGAAGCACATAATCTCCCAAGTTTGAATTGGGAAGAGATTGAAACATTGAATAGACCAACATCAACTTTCACGATTAAATCAGTAATAAAGAATCAACCAGAAAAAGCTCAGGATAGATAGATTCACAGTCAAATTCTACAAGAACTGATACCCATCTTATTTTATGATTCCAAAAACCTGAGGAGGAGGGGCTCTTCCTTAACTCATTTAATGAAGCCAGCATCAGTGTGATATCAAAATCTAACAGACATAACAAAAAAAAGAAAACTTCAGACCAATATCCCTCCTGAACATAGATGCAAAAATTCTCAACAGAATACTAGCAAATTGAATACAGCAGCACATTAAACAGTTAATATACGATGATCAAGTGGGCTGTATTCCAGGCATGCAAGTGATACAATTGACTTTTTAATATTGAAAATTCAAACTTGCTAAATTTACTTATTAGTTGTAGCAATTATTTTGAGTTTATATTATAAACAATTATAACATCTTCAAATAAAGCTAGCATTACTTTATTTTTTCTAAACTTTATTTCATATATATATATATATATTTACTTTATTCACTGACTAGAACTTCCATTATACGATTAAAGCGGAAGAGATAGTGTGGACATCTTACCTTGTTCCTAATATTAGGAGAAAAGCATCCAACATTTTATCACTGGTTTTGTTATTTGTTGTAGAAAGAAGTGTTTTCCAGGTAAAGTAATTAATATATTCAGAGGTTCAGAGGTAAGAGAAAATACACTATGCTGGTGAATCTTCAAAAGGTTTAATAAAGTCAGAGCAGAGAGTATAAAGCAGGGATTGGAGAGATGTGAGGTCAAACAATATTTCCAGACATCAGGGGACTGCTTCAGCATTTGTTGCCCATACAGTCCCGCTACTCACTTACTTGAATTGTCCCTATTTTTAGTCCCTGCCTTAATTGCTGAACATAACTTGCTTTAATTACTGAACTTACTTCTGGTTCACTAGTTCCTACAAATTCTCCCTTTGTTGATGGACCTTGTCTTCACCTATGATCTTTTTTGTATATCTTAGTCCTACCTTGTAAGTTTAGTTCAACCACACAGCTGTTTTCAACTTCTGATCAGTCTTTTATCTTCCGTTTGTCCCCATGATGCAGATGTAGCCTATGGTGAAATGAAAGAAGTATTAATAAAAAGGAGAAGTAATTTGCTTCAAACATATTCTATGTCCTGTATTTTATGCTTTGGCTGGTTTTCTAGGCACACCTTTTTCTGGACTCCCGTTAGACAAAATATTCAAAGGTGGGCCCACATATTTTGCAGTGTGATTCTATAGTGTAGACAGGGTCAGAGTAATTAATTAACTCCAAATAATCTGCAATGAGTCCCAACGCGAAAGTCGTTCTGTCACAACTGGGTAAACTACAGCTGCTGCCGCACTGAATTGAAGAATCCAAATATATTATTTGACAGCTCCCATAGTGCATTAAATGCATAGACTTTGAAGTGATTCACACCTGAGTCTAATAACGCAACTTTTCCACTCATTAGCTTTGTGACTTTGGAAAATACACCAAGGATTTCTAAATCTGTTTTCTTTATCCTTATAAGATAAGTATAAATAATATAGAATACCTGTAGAGCTGCTGTGAGGACAAATGAGATAGTGCTTATTAAGTCATCATAAACGATTCTGCCAATAATCCATATATCTTTGTGATTGCACACTTTCTGTTAAGGTCACTCAACTTCCACCTGCCAGCGGTTTTGTCTCTTTGCCAGAGGTGTTTATCTTGCCACTAGAGCCTACTTTGTCTATAGATGTGGAAGGTCAAAAGACCTGGAGAATTATTCTTGGGAGTTATTGGGGTGATCAGACCCAACACCAGGTTGTGAGAGTGACGAAGTCTGGTGGAGTCAAAGGATTGAGAAAAAGACAGTTTGAGAAGTAAAGTGGGATGCAGGGAAGCCATCGCTAGTGTATGGAGGCTGCGAAGGCACCAAGCGCTAGGAGGGCATGCTATTTATTGGTAATCCAACAGAAACAGGTGGTGAGAATGTAGAGGTCGAAAGGGCATGTTACATTAAGCACACGATTTACAGCTGTGATAGTTTAACAATTGCTGTTACTTGAGATTATGGAGAACAGGTTCTTTCAACTCAAGATACAATCGATCCTGGGAGAGCAAGGAGCAGGAGCCAGCAAGTCTAGACCCATTCCAGAGCCACAAGCCCTGGATTCTATCCAAGCCATGAGGGATTTTATGCCCTGGGCTTAGATTATGGTGCGTCAGGGTAGCCTTCCACCCTTTAGCACAGAGCTTGATGTTCCAAAGGCCACAAGAGGTTTTAGACCCTGGACCCCGGACATGTTCCAAGACTCTTTTTACATTATGTCAAACATGCAAGTCCTGCCTCAGCTTCTCCCAACACTCAGCTTTCTTCCAACATGCCTCCCGCTTCTCTTTTTTGTAAAAGAGATGGTGTCGTTATTACTAGCTAATATTATTACTAGCATAAAAGGTGGCCTTTTAACTGAGCAAGATGATTGCAGGCTGTGCAGTCCTTAATTGCCGGTTGGTGATCCAGCTTCATTTTTCATAGCCCTTATTCAAACTGGAGTCGCTCTGGTTTGAATGCTTCCAACATATTTCCCCTTTCTCTTTTACAAGAGGACCCTTAATCCTAGGAGTTGCAGAAGGCTGAAGGTCCGTCTTCTGTAACTTCTTCATGCTGATAAAGGCGATGATATTCCTGCCTAACCATTAGGGTCTCCTATTCAGGGTAGAGACGAGCTGAGTCAGAAAGCACTGGTCCTTTAAGCATCGTGACTCTTCGGTCTTCATTCCATCTTCACATTCAGATTCAACTGGCTCATGGCTTTTACTGGGGGAACCAGGTCATAGTTGGGATCCATGGGTCCCTCCAGTCTCCTGTTCCAAGGTTGTACACATCTTGAGGGCATCCACACGGTTCATTTATCTCCTGCAAAAACACAAGCATACCTCCACCCCCATGTTAGTAAGTCTACTGAAACAGAAGCAAAAACGTTTGTGGCTGTAGCCAGGAGGCCACTGATGAAAAACAGGCCCCTTCTAACAAGGCACAGGGAAAGCAAATTGAAAGCCTCGATTTGTGGGTCCACTAGATGCTGTGGCTCATGATCTTCAGATGTTTCATGGGCACCCACATAGGCGCCTGATCATCACCTGGAGAGTCATAAGCAAATCCTCGTCCCTATATAATTATCTTTCCTTTTTCCCAGCTCTCTATATGTGACTATATCTTTTTCTAAGGCCTGTGGCATTACTATGAGTTAAAGAATGGAATGCTTGTGCATCAACAAAAGCTGCAGACACCAGTGCATCCTCCCTTCCATTAAGTTTAAAGGACCAAAAGGTCCTGTTGGAGAGAAAGGAAAGAGCATTTTTATCCTTACCTCTCTCCCCTCTATTCCTTCTATATTTGCCCTTTGAGCCATAGCTGATTTCCATAATTCAGAATGTTCTTGTCCCTGCAAATCTTTTCTAGTCTTTGCTAGTCTCTACTTTTGTAACTCTTTAGGGCACTGCCCTTATATTGCTAGTCTTCGTCTACCCCTATCTGTCCCTGTCTTCTCATATCTATCTGTTTATCTCCAGCTCTACTTACTTAACTCTAGCTCTACTTACTTAGCTCTAGCTCTACTTACTGCCTAATGGAGCTGTGAGAAGAGGGCTACCATCCTCCAGACCCCAGAATGGTAGATCCACTGACAGCTTGCATTGTGCACCTGAAAAAGATTCAGACACTCAATACCAGCCCATGAAAGCAGCTGGGAGGGGAGCTGTACCCTGCAAAACCACAGGGGTGAAGCTGCCCACGGCCATGGGAGCCCACCTCTTGCATCACTGTGACCTAGATGTGAGACATGGAGTCAAAGGAGATCGTTTGGAACTTTAAGGTTTAATGACTGCCCTATTCAGTTTCAGACTTGAAAGAGGTCTGTAGCCATTTGGGCCAATTTATCTCATTTGGAACAGGTGTATGTACCCAATGCCTATACCTCCATTGTATCCAGCTTGCTTTTGATTTTACAGGCTCATAGGGAGAAGGGACTTGCCTTGTCTCAGATGAGACTTTGGAGTTCAATTTTTGGGTTAATACTGGAATGAGTTAAGATTTGGGGGACTGTTGGAAGGGCATGATTGTGGTTTGAAATGTGAGGACATGAGATTTAGGAGGGGCCAGGTGTGGAATGATATTGTTTGGTTCTGTGTCCTCACCTAAATCTCACCTTGAATTGTAATAATCCCCATGTGTCAATGGTGGGACCAGGTGGAGGTAATTGAATCATGTTTGGGGGTGGTTGCAATATATCCCCATGCCTGTCAATGCTGGGAACCACGGTGGGAGGTAAATTTGAATCATGGGGGTGCGGTTGCAATAATCCCCATGGGGTCAATGGGGTGGGAACAGGGGTGGGGAGGTTAATTGAATCATAGGGGGTGGTGGCAATAATCCCATGTCGGCAATTGGTGGCGACCAGGTGGAGGTAATTGGAATCATGGGGGTGGTTGCAATAAGGTCCTCCATGTGTCATATACTAGCGGACCAAGGTTGGAGGTAATGAATCCATGGGGGTGGTGCAATAATCCCCATGGCGTCAATGGTGGGCGGACCAGGTGGGGAGGTAATTGCAATCATAGGGGTGGGTTGCAATAATCCCCATGTGGCAATGGTGGGGGACCAGGGTGGAGGCTAATTGAATCATGGCGGGGTGGTTGAATAATCCCATGTGTCACGATGGTAGCGACCAGGTGGGAGCGTAATTGAATCATGGGGGGGTGGCTTGAATAATGGGGGCCATGGGTCAATGGTGGGAAACAGGTGCGAGGTAATTGAATCATAGGGTGCGTTGCCAATGATCCCCATGGTCAATGGTGGGACAGGTGGAGGTAATGAATCATGGTGGGTGGTTGCAATAATCCCCATGTGTCAATGGGTAGGACCAGGTGGAGGTAATTGAATCATGGGGGCTTGGTTGCAATAATCCCCATGGGTCAATGGTGGGAAACAGGTGGGGGAGCGTAATTGAATCATAGGGTGCGTTTGCAATAATCCCACGTGTCAATGGGTGGGAACCAGGGTGGGAGGCTAATTGAATCATGGGGGCTGGTTGTAATAATCCCCATGTGTCAATGGTAAATGGTAGGACCAGGTGGAGGTAATTGAATCATGGTGGTGGTTGCCCCCATCCTCTTCTTGTGAAGTGAGTGAGTTCTCATGAGATCTGATGGTTTTATAAGGGGCTTCTGCCTTCACTGGGCACTAATTTTCTCTCCTGCCATGGTGGAGTGGTATGGTGGAGTGCCTTCCACCACGACTGTGACCTTCTTGAGGCCTCCCAGCCATGCAGAACTGTGAGTCAATTAAACTTTTTTTCTTTATAAATTACGCAGTCTCAAGCATTTCTTCGTAGCAGTGTGAGAATTAACTAATACACTGCCTTTCTTTCCTTCCGTCTCATGAGTTAGGGTGTCATTAAGAAGGTAAGACCACTCTGAGTCTTCTCATATGAAATAAGAGATTTTTTTATTTTAAAACTTACAACCTTGTGAAAACTGGTTGAAAAGTCTATGGAACACTATTGCTTTTGCATTGTGTGATGGGTCTGAAGTTGTCCTAGTTCAGCAGGTCTGGAAGTCGGGAAAAGAAACCTGATAGGACGTGAGAGAAAGAGGCTGATTGGAACCCATGAATATAGACAGAAACCCACATTTGTGTCTCATTGTCTCTGTCCCCAGTGCCACAGATTATCTTTAGAAAGGTTGGAACTATTTGCCACAGAAGTATACATGTGCTCATCCAGGAAAGACCTGGCTGTTTTCACACACTCAGAGTGAGTCAAAAGATCAATGAAATGTGCTTGAGCGACATAAATCTCTGGCATTCTAACCTGACCCCTCAGCATTAAAGCTGCTATTTCACTTCTGCCTTCACCATCTTGTAAATACTTACCTTGTGGCCAACTTTAACCTGGAAACACACAGAAGATAATTATGGGAAGTGTTGTTGACATGGTACAAAATCACCACACTTTGTTTACCCTGGCTAGTATTTCTTTCGCTGTCAAAATAAGTTATTTGTGCTGAAATCTTTGTTTCTGAGTGTAGAACCTGCTTAAATAACAGTACCCAAGGTGTAGTAAAAATGAAAAAAAAAAAAAAATACTCATAGAGCAATCTTTCTTGATGATTGTTAAAATAAATATGTGGTCCTTTATCTTCCAAACACTAACCTTTCTGAAACTGCAATGGATGTCGTTTAGGACATATACAAAAATTTTAATGAATGCATTATATATATGTGTGCATGTGTGTGTGTATATATGTATGTGTTAGATGTGTATATATACATACATATACACACATTTTGATGTGTATGTATACACACACAAATACATATATATATATACACACACACACACACACACATTTAGGTTTTTAACATCCCTTATATTGAGAATATGATTCAGGAAGAGCTTTGAGGTGTAGAAACATCTGAATGTTAAATAAACTAGGTGGTTCTGATGAAGATGCTTTAGGTGCTACATTCTGAGAATATCTGATCTAGTATACACAGCTTATGTTCTCTGTAGGCCTTTTAATTTGTATTATATATAATACAATAAATGCTTGAAGTTTCTGGTCTTGGATGAGATATCATTTTTATTTCAACCTAATTCAAATGATAAGGTAGAAGAAATGAAAATAGGAAAGAAACTTTCATATTTTTCTTGCCAAGAAACACTGGTATGAATTATCTCAATGGACAAACAAATGCACTGTTATCATGTTTAAGCGTTTCACAGTGTTATTTTAAAATATTTACATGCAACAATATTTAAAAGGAAACTTGGGGTCTAACAGTAGAATATTTGAAATTGTTTAGCCAGATATTTCAAAATATGCACACAAACATAAATATAGCAAATGCATTATTACTTTCTTGATTTGAGAAATATTTTAATTGCTTGGCATTGACAATGTTATTGGCAAGTTTAAAGAGAGAACCCACAAAGCTCTGCAAATTTTGGCAGGCTTCCCTCTCCCTCCCCATACTATAAAAATAGCCATTACAATCTGTAGGAGACAAGTTCCTGGAAGGAGGCTATAATTAGAACAGATCATTGCCCCTCTCTAAGAGACTTTAAGGGTGAATTTATTCTGCTTTATATTCATGCTAATCATAGTAGCCACATAAAATTCATTGCTTATAGTTCATGCTTTATTCATCTTTAAAAACTTTGTTTTCCTATCCCATCTCCTGATGACCCAGACTTATCCTATGTGACCCCTGGAACTCACAATAGAGCTTCATCAAAGTTATCTGTATGCTAATGTCTTTTCTGAATCTTTCCTTAACTTTATCTAATAGGAGTCTAGCTGTCCTGTGACAATACTGCATTGTATAATGGTACAACTTGATAATCTTTCACTGCAAGGAATGTGCCATATATTGACCTTAGTTATATTTGCATAGTACCATTATTCTCTCCTCCCTAACATCTTCCTTTCAAGCTCATTCTGTCAGGCAGTATCACCTACTATCCAACCTTGTTGCTGGATAGCGACCACTTTGGCTTCTCTTTAATTTCTGAATATTTATCTCCCTCTCTTTCCAATCCACTGGTCTTTTAGGTCTTCAGGCTTTCCACCTCTTATGCACTTACTTGCCTCTCCTCAAACTACCATGGCTTCATTTTTTATTTCCAATTATTTTATAACTTCCAAAACGTTAAATTATCTGCTTTCCAACAATTGCTTATTTTATTTTACTCACTGCCTTAATTCATTCAGGCTGTTAAACTACCACAGACTGGATGACTTATAAACAACAGAAATTTTTTTCTCATAATTCTGGAAGCCAAGAAATGTAAGAGCAAGATGCCAGCAGACTCAGTGTTGGTGAGGGTCTGTTTTTGTTGTTTGTTTGTTTTTTCCAGTCTACTTTTTATTGTTTTTCATTGTAATTTTTATTTCAAGTTCTGGGATACATGTGCAGGATGTGCAGATTTGCTACATAGGTAAATGTGTGCCATGGTGGTTTGTTGCACCTATCAACCCATCACCTAGGTATTAAGTCCATCATGAATTAGCTATTTTTCTTAATGCTCTCCCTCCCACAACCACACCCCCCAACAGGCCCCAGTGTGTGCTGTTCCCCTCCCTGTGTCCATGTGTTCTCATTGTTCAGCTCCCACTTAGAAAGGAGAACATGCAGTGTTTGTTGTCCTATTCCTGCATTAGATTGCTGAGGTAATGGCTTTCTGCTCCTTCCACGTCCCTGTAAAACACGTGATATTGTTGCTTTTTCTGTCTGCATAGTATTCCATGATGTATATTTACCACATTTTCTTTATCCAGTCTATCATTGATGGGCATTTGGGTTGATTGCATGTTACTATTGTGAATAGTGCATCAATGAGCATACACATGCATGTATCTTTGTAATAGAATGATTTATATTACTTTGGGTATATACCTAGTTATGGGATTTCTGCATCAAATGGGTATTTCTGATTCCAGATCTTTGAGAAATCACCACATCTTCCACAATGGTTGAACTATTTACATTACCACCAAGGCAAAAGTGTTCCTATTTCTCTGCAACCTCTCCAGAGTCTGTTTTTTCTTGACTTTTTGGTAATCACCATTAGACTGGCATGAGAGGGTATCTCATTGTGGTTTTGATTTGCATTTCTCTGATCAGCGATGCTGAGCTTCTTTTCAGATATTTGTTGGCTGCAAGAATGTCATCTTTTGAGAAGTGTCTGTTCACATCATTTGCCCACTTTTTAATGGGGTTGTTTTATTACTGTAAATTGGTTTAAGTCCTTATAGATTCTGGATATTAGGACTTTGTCAATAACTACATTGCAAAAATTTTCTCCCAGTCTGTAGGTTGCCTGTTTGCTCTGATAATGGTTTCTTTTGCTGTGCAGAAGCTCTTTAGTTTAACTGGATCCTATTTGTCAGTTTTTGCTTTTGTTGAAATTTCTTTTGGCAATTTTTTCATGGAATCTTTTCGTGTGCCTATGTCAGGAATGATATTACCTAGATTTTCTTCTAGAGTTTTAAGAGTTTTGAATTTTGCATTTAACTCTTTAATCCATCTTGAGTTAATTTTTATATAAGGTGTAAGGAAGGGGTCCAGTTTCAGTTTTCTGAATATGACTAGCCAGTTCTCCGAGCATCATGTATTAAATACAGAATGCTTTCCCTATTGCTTGTATTTGTCAGGGTTGTCAAAGCTCAGAAGGTTGCAGCTGTGCAGTCTTATTTCTGAGTTCTCTATTCTGTTCCATTGTTCTATGTGTCTATTTTTGTACCAGTACCATGTGGTTTTGGTTATTGCAGTCTTATAGTATAATTGAAGTTCGATAGTGTGATGTCTACAGTTTTGTTTTTGCTTAAAGTTGTCTTGGCTATATAAGCTTTTGTTTGGTTCCATATGAATTTTAAAGTAATTTCTTTTAATTCTGTGAAAAATTTCAACAGTAGTTTAATGGGAATAGTGCTGAATCTATAAATTACTTTGGGCAGTATGGCCATTTTCACAATATTGATTCTTCCTATCCATGAACATGGAATGTTTTTCCATTTGTTTGTGTCCTCTCTTATTTTCTTGAGCAGTGGTTTGAAATTACTCTTGGAAAGGTCCTTCACTTCCCTTGTTAGCTGAAGTCCTAGGTATTTTATTCCCTTTGTAGCAATTGTAAATGGGAGCTCATTCCTGATTTGGCTATCTGCTTGCCTGTTGTTGGTGCATAGGAATGCTTTTGACTTGCAAATTGATTTTTTACCCTCAGACTTTGCTGAAGTTGCTTATCAGCTTAAGATGCTTTTGGGTTGAGACAATGGGGATTTCTAGATATAAGATAATGTCATATGCAAACAGACAATTTGGCTTCTTCTCTTCCTATTTAAATACCCTTTCTTTCTTTCCTTTGCCTGATTGCCCTAGCCAAAACTGCCACTACTATTTTTTTTTCTTTATTATACTTTAAGTTCTAGGGTACATGTGCACAACGTGGAGGTTTGTTACATATGTATACTTGTGCCGTGTTGGTGTGCTGCACCCATCAACTCCTCAGAACCCATCAACTCGTCATTTACATCAGGTATAACTCCCAATGCTATCCCTCCCTCCTCCCCCCTCCCCATAATAGGCCCCTGTGTGTGATGTTCCCCTTCCAGAATCCAAGTGATCTCATTGTTCAATTCCCAACCTATGAGTGAGAACATGTGGTGTTTGGTTTTCTGTTCTTGTGATAGTTTGCTGAGAATGATGGTTTCCAGCTGCATCATTGTCCCTACAAAGGACATGAACTCATCCTTTTTTATGGCTGCAATAGTATTCCATGGTGTATATGTGCACATTTCTTAATCTAGTCTAGTCACCTGGTGGACATTGGGTTGATTCCAAGTCTGTTGCTATTGTGAATAGTGCCTCCAATGAACATACATCGTGCAAGTTCTTTATAGCAGCCATGATTTATAATTCTTTGGGAAACCCATGAAAAAAAGGTGGAGGCGGGTCAATGGTATTCTAGTTCTAGATCCTTGAGGAATCACCATTACTGTTTTCCAACAATGTTGAACAGTTTACAATCCCACCAACAGTGTAAAAGGTGTTCCTATTTTTCCACATCCTCTCCAGCACCTGCTGCTTCCTGGACTTTTTCCAATGCATTGCCACAGATCTTAGTATGTTGTGGTGTGAGGTGAGATGGTATCTCATTGTGGTTTTGATTTGCATTTCTCTCATGGCCAGATGACGAGCATTTTTTCATGTGCCTGTTGGCTGTATGCATGTCTTATTTTGAGAAATGTCTATTCATATCTGTTGCCCACTTTTTGATGGGGTTGTTTTTTTTCTTTTGTAGGTTCTTTGTAGGTTCTGGATATTAGCCCTTTGTCAGATGAGTAGATTGCAAAAATTTTCTCCCATTCTGTAGGTTGCCTGTTCACTCTGATGGTAGTTTCTTTTGCTGTGCAGAAGCTCTTTAGTTTAATGAGATCCCATTTGTCAATTTTGGCTTTTGTTGCCATTGCTTTTGGTGTTTTAGACATGAAGTCCTTGCCCATGCCTATGTCCTGAATAAAATAAATTTCAAGAAGTAGATGTGGATGTGCATTTTAAAATGTTAAAGATATCATCATTTGTACTCTAAAAGTTGAAAATGTCTGATTTTACATGTTTTTCAATTCCTTTATTAGTAGGCAATATCAAGCACTGTGCTTTCTGTCAATCTGACCGCTGCAAAGATTGGTCTTGAGGTATATTTTATTAAATAGTTGTGAAGTTTGTCTGAAGACTCCAACTAAGAGCCCTGTATTCACATTTACCTTTGGTGCAATTTCTCAAGTTGGCTATTGTTAGCAGAGAATTTGGCAACTTAGTGTGCAATAATATGCTTTTATATTACTATAGGGATCTCAAGAATATCACCCATTGTTCCTTTAATAAAAGTCCTGCAAGAAATCAAACTGTACAGTATTTGTAGCTTCTGTAAAATCCAGCACATTCCAAGGAAAAGTTGTCTTCAGTGCTGACGATAGGTCTGCTGTTGGCTTCTGGGATATAAATTCTAAATGCATAGAACATCCTGGCTGATAAGAAAATCGGCTGTATTTAAAATGAATTTGTGGTTCTATATAATTGAAGCCTTAAGCCATGATGCACCAGTTTGACCAAATAAGTTATCTGAATAGTGACATGTATGGTAAACACCTGCTTTTGCTGGGATGGGAGTGGTTGCAGAGGGAGGCTGGAGTTGGAGTTGCTGAGTCATGCAGCATTGTAAGCCTACATGACAGACCCCCAATAGAAACCAGACATCAAGGCTTAGAAAAACTTTTCTGTTTGGCAACACTGAGCATATGTTTTTACACATCATTTTTAGGAGAACGAAGCATGTCCTTTTGTGACTCCACTGTGAGGAGACACCCGGAAGCTTAAGCCTGGTTCCTCCTGGATTTTGCTCTACGTGTCTTTTCACTTTGCTGATTTAATCTGTATTGTTTTGCTGTAAAAAATCATAGCCATAAGTAAAACCACTGCTGAGTCCTATGAGCCTTTCTAAGGAATTGGATTTGGAGGTGACCTTGGGACACTAAGAAAAAGGGTCCAAATGGAAATATTTGGTGGGTACTAACATTGTTTCTTAATCTTCAGGTTAATAACATTATAGACATTCACTTTGTAAAAAAATCATCCTGCAGTACACTTAAGTTTTATATACATTTCTGTGTGAATTATATGCTTTGATAAAAAAAATTTCTCTAAAAAATGTTTTGTTGACTGCATGTCTTTTTTGAGTGTTATTTGTTCATTCACATATACAGCCAACAAACATATGAAAAAAGTTCAACATCACTTATCATTAGAAAAATGCAAATCAAAACCACAATGAGATACCATCTCATGCAAGTCAGAATGGCGATTATTAAAAAGTCAAGAAACAATAGATGCTAGCGAGATTGCAGAGACATAGGAATGCTTTTACACTGTTAGTGGGAATGTAAACTGCTTCAACCATTATGGAAGACAACATTGCGATTCCTCAAAAATCTAGAGCCAGAAATACTATTTGGCCCAGCAATCCCATTACTGGGTATATACCCAAATGAATATAAATCATTCTATTACAAAGAGTGTGTGTGTGTGTGTGTGTGTGTGTGTGTTACAGCACCTTCTATTCACAATAATAAAGACATGGAATCAACCCAGGTGTCCATCAGTGATAGACTGGATAATGAAAATATGTTGCATATATCCCATGGAATACTATGCAGCCACAAAAAAAGCAATGAGATCATGTCCTTTGCAGGAACATGGTTGGAGCTTGGAGCCATTATCCTCAGCAAACTAATGCAGGAACAGAAAACCAAACGCTGCATGTTCTCCCTTATAAGTGGGAACTGAACAATGAAAACATATGGACACAGGGAGGAGAACAACACACCCTGGGACCTGTCAGGGGGTGGAGTACGGGGAGAAAGAGCATTAGGAATGATAGTTAATGCATGCTGGGCTTAATACCTAGGTGATGAGTTGATAGGTGCAGCAAACCACCATCGCACACATTTACCTATGTAGGAAACCTGCACGTACTGCACATTTATCCCCAACTTGAAATAAAAATAAAACTTAATAAAAGTTAGAAAATTGTGTATTTAAAATTATGTATGTATGGAGTATATATTTGTGAAACATACTTGATCTAGAGAAAAATAAGACATAATCTTTTTTTACATTACTCATAGTGTAAGAGTAAAAGGAAATGAGGTGAACAAGAGATAAATTATTTAGCTAAGTTGTAACATTGTAGTCTTTAAGGCTTAAAATATGTGGTGCATCATATGAATACTGTAGCTCAGATATGATGCTGAAGGTCTAAATTTTGACAGTTTGGCAGGTAAAAATCAATCTTGATTGGTTGATTGCTTGATTGATTGATGGAGAGTAAAGTGTCAACATGTTTATGAAGTTGAAAGCCTGATGAATGGTGGTTATCGTAACAAGAGAATAAACTCAGTTCAAAGAAGAAAATAATTATTTCTATCTTGAACATGTTGAAGACACCTGCCTCTGTGCCATTCAAATGGAAATGTCCAGGGAAAAAATGAATGTATGGCTATGAAGCGTGGAGAAGATGTTGAAACTTGAGATCTCTATTTGGGCCTCATCAATATCCCTATGGTTGCTGTCTAGAGAATGAGGGAGGGCTCCCCACAGAATATGTATGATGAAAAAAGCAGTTAACTCAGTATAGAAGCCAAAGAAATAGAAAAATAAAAAGGAGCTAAAAAATGACACAACAACTGAAGACAAGGTGATCAAGAGTGTTTTAAAGTCAAAGTAAGTGCAGAGTTTCAAGAAGGTCAGGATAGTCAATAGTGCTAAATTCAGTGGAGAGTTGCAAAGAGACAAAGTCTGAGTAGTGTCCATTCAATTTTGTAATTGGAATGTCATTGGTGACATGGAACACTAGAAAAGGAAGCAACATTACTTTGAGTTCATGACTGTGGGAGGGCACACTGTTTTTAAGCAGTGTAGATTAGAAGTGGTAAAGAGAGAATGAAAGAGAGCCGGGGGAGTTTGGAAAGCTGGGATAACAGAATGAAGATACAGTATAGGTGTTGAAAACGTTAAATGAAAGTATATAAATTAAATAGAGACAAAGAAACCCCGGGAAAAATATTGGAGAATGTGTAAATACAAAGAGAATTCAAAATTAGAGATGACAACTGAAAAAATAAAGGCAGTAAGATCTGATAATATAAAGGCCTGATGTTACTAGCAATGGAAATAGCATTCATACTCTTTCAGACAATGGATTTCTAGGTGAAAAAAAAATATTTGAGCAGTACATTCCTTAAGTTCACCATGGACTTCTTTAGAAAAAGATTCATGAAGAAAGGTGAAGAAAGTGACTCAGTCACAGAGAGCTATCCCATCTAAAATATTATCAACTATTTTGAGAGAATGGTAAAAAAAAAAAATAACCCCTATTTGTTTTTTGAGATAGTGGCGATTATTCACAACTATTTGCCTAGTGTATTTCATAACATAATGATTTTCCTCCTAAATGTATGTGTAGTTTAACTCCAACAATTATAAATTTCATGCCATGCATCTAGGGTCATGTACCATAATGTAGATAATATTCCTTTGTTAGGTGTATAACTACAGTTAGGTCAGACTCTTGTGCCTTAGCTTTCTCATCTATAAACTGGTGAAAATAATACTTTACCTTTCTAACACAGAGGCTGTTGTGAGAATCAATTGATGTAAAGATATGCAAAAGTATTCTATAAATTGTTTTCAATACTCTTATTAGTTTGATAATAATTATTACAATCTTTATAAATTGGGATATTGGAACAAGAATATCTTTGCCACCTTTCATAACAAAATGGATTGTTAAACTACAACAAAACTATGTATTCTGCAATTCACTTATGTGTTAGGTTTCTCTAGTATTAAGTAGCTGGAAAATAATTACCACACAACAGTGTCAGATCCTGTAGAAGAACCTGCCATTATCATTATCTGAATGATCAAAATTTTCTTTCCTAAATGTGAAACCCTGAATGATAATACAATCATTCAGTCCAGTTCTTTCCTTATAGGTAAAGTGCTACAGTTCCTACATGTACTAAAAAAGGTATTGAATGATTGAAATAAACATACAAGAAAAGCTGTATCATAATTTTTTTTATTTAATTGGAAGTAATAAAATTTATAGTTGGAAAACTAGAAGACTTTTTTTCTTTTTTTCTTTTTGAGACAAGGTCTCACTCTCTCACCCAGGCTGAAGTCACTGCAGCCTTGACCTCTCGAGCTTAAGTCATCCTCCAGCCTCAGCATCCCAAGTAGCTGGGACTACAGGGATGCACCACCAAGCCCAGCTAATATTTGTTGTTGTTGTTGTTGTTGAGACAGGGTTTCACCATGGTGCACAGGCTGGTCTCAACTCCTGGGCTCAAGTGACCCATCTTCCTTGGCCTTCCAAAGTGCTGGCATTACAGCCATTAGCCACCATGCCCAGTCTCCTTTTTTTAATGAACAGTTTTAAAACAGCATGTATAAAACGTAATTTCATCAAACATCTTGAAATACATTTTAACAGTTAAAGTACATTGCTTTGAGTAATATCTTCTTTATTTATGGTGTTTATTACTCAGGTTATTAAACACACTAATGTGCAAAATAATCTTCATCTCATTACCTTTGTGAGTTTTTAAAATGCTTTTGTCTCCCTACGCTCATCCAATAGAAAATTCCCCACACCAATAAATTCCCAGGAAAAAAAATGTTTATCTTTAATTATTGCTACGAGGCAACTCTGATTTATTACATAATTACTTAAATGTCCATTGTCCTATCAGAATAATTACACTTCATTGAAACATGTTTGTGTGTGTATACCATTCTGATATTCATATAGACATATTTGGTCCCATATTATTTTCTCATATTTGTATATATTCATATTTTTTATATATTTATCAAAGGTTTAACAAATACTTTTTTGCCTTTGCCTTTATATTTGCCTTTGAGAATTACAATACAATCAGGTGTTGCTGAACAACAAGGATATGTTATGAGAAGTGCATCACTACTAGGCAATTTTGTCATTGTGCGAATATCATAGTGTATACTTACACAAATGTAGATAGTACAGATTACTACATAACTAGGCTATATGGTGTAACTGATTTCTTCTAGGCTACAAATCTGTGCAGCATGTTGTGCTACTAAAGACAATAGGCAATTGTAACACAATGGTGTGACACAATTTGTGTATGTAAAATGTCTTAATATAGAAAAGGTTCAGTAAAAATGTAGGAATGTAATCTGTTGGACCACCATTATATAAAACATTGTGTTATGTGGCACAGACTGCATACATTAAATTATTTGGGTTGTAATAACAGGAGATAAGAAAAGAAAAATGTATTTTGCATAAAGAGTGAAATATTTTATTTAAAGGCCAAGAAATTACATAGCCTGGTTCATATTTATATGGTTAAACTAATTTGCACCCAACAATTAAATGTAAAATTTGTACATTTAAATATGTATAAATGAATATGTATACTGCTTATATTGAACAAAATTTGGCTCCTTTATCCCCCCCATGACAAAAGCGTTCTTATGGTCTATTTCTTTCATTGTTTGGGAATGTCTAAATTGTCCATTTTTGTTTGGATTGTGGTCTATTGTGTCTGGTCTCTTTTACTTAGCATGTTTTCAAGGTTCATAAAATATTGGTATTCTAGAAAATGTGAGTTGCATAAAAAATTGAAAAAGCTCAATATCAGTAATCATCAGAGAAATAAAAATTAGCAATATGAGACACTATCTTACATCAGTCAAAATGGCTATTGCTAAGATGTCAGAAAACATCAGATGTTTGTGAGGATTCAGAGAAAAGAAAACACTTCAACATTGTTGGTAGGCATATAAATTAGTTCAACCTCTCTGAAAAACTGTGACAATTGCTCATAAAACTAAAAATAGAACTACTATTTGACCCAGAAATCCCACTACTGGCTATCTACAAAATAGAAATCATTAGATATTAAAAAGACACCACTACTCATATTTATTGAAGCAATATCTACAGTAGCAGAGTTACAGAATCAACCTAAGTGTCCATCAACGGTTGACTGAATATGCAAAATATGGTATCTATTTTTCTATCTATTTACCTATCTACATATATACATACATACACACACTTTGGAATACTATGCAACCATAGAAAGAATGAAATCATGTCCTTTGCAGAAACATGGATGGAGCTGGAGGCCATTATTGTAAATAAACTAATGCAGTAAACGACAGCAAAAAATACAATTTATAAGTGGAAGCTACACAATGGATACACATGAACATAGAGATTAAAACAATAGACTCTAGGGACTGCAAATGTGAGTTAGGGTGAGAGGGAAGTGAGAGTGAAAAAGTTACCTACTGAGTATCATATTCACTATTTGGATAATGAGTAAACTAGAAGCCTAATTCCCAACAGTGTGGAACATTCTGATGTAGCAAACAAGCACATGTACCCTCTGAATCTAATTTTTTTTTTAATAGAACTCTATAAAGAAAAATATTGACAGGAACAAAACAAAACAGTATCAGAGTTTATATTAACTAGGTTATTTGGGTATTAGACAATTAGTTTCTGCTTCAGAATTCTGGCCCCCCCCCAAAAAAAATAAGTTGAACCACTAAGTAAGCAATAAGAAAGTAAGCTAGTTATCCCCCAATATTTGTAAATAAAAGGCTTTATATTTTATGTATGAACCTTTGAGCTAATGTTACTTTGTAAATGTTAAAGGTTAAAAACAGTCTGTATTGGGAAGCATTCTCTTCCTAGATCTGATTAAGATAAATGAAAAGAGAGTTTTAAAATGTAAATGGGGTAGGCTTAGTGGTGGCTATCACAAAACTCATATTTTCTCTTTAATGAATTATCCTAGGACACTGGGTCATGTTTTAGAAGAGATTCAGTAAGAACATGTGAAAATCGAACATAGCCAATTTCACTATTCCTTAACGCACTTACATATTTTGGCTCAGTGTTCCCATCCAAATCTCACCTTGAACTGTAATAATTGTCATGTGTCATGAGAGGGACTCGGTGGAAGGTAATTTAATAATGAGGGAAGGTTTTCCCATGCTGTTCTCATGATAGTGAATGTCCCACAAGATCTGATGGTTTCCTAAAGGGAAGTTCCCCTGCACATGCCCTCTTGCCTGCCACCATGAAAGATGTGACTTTGCTCCTCCTTTGCCTTCTGCCATAATTGTGAGGCCTCCCCACCATGGGGAACTGTAAGCCATTAAACCTCTTTCCTTTTTAAATCACTCAGTCCCAGGTATGTCTTTATTAGCAGCATGAGAACAGACTAATACAGTAAATTGGTGCCAAAAGTGGGGTGCTGCTCTACAGATACCTGGAAATATGGGAGTGACTTTGAAACTGGGTAACAGGCAGAGGTTGGAACAGTTTGGAGGGCTCATAAGATAGATGTGGGCAAGTTTGGAACTTCTTAGAGATTGGAGGGCTCAGAAGACAGGAAGATGTGGAAATGTTTGGAACTTCCTAGAGACTTGTGGAATGCCTTTGACCAAAATGATAATGATATTGACAATAAAATCCAGGCTGAGGTGGTCTCTCATGGAGATGAGATACTTGAAGGAAACTGGAGCAAAGGTACCTCTTGTTGTACTTTAGCAAAGAGACTGGCAGCATTTTGCCCCTGTCCCAGAGATCGGTGGAATATTCAGCTTAAGAGATGATTTAGGGCATCTGGCAGAAGAAATTTCTAAGCATCAAAAACATTCAAGATGTGATTTGGGTGCTGTTAAAAGCATTCAGTTTTAAGCATTCACAAAGAGATGGTTTGAAATTGAAACTTGTGTTTAAAAGGGAAGCAAAGCATGCAAGTTTGGAAAATTTGCAATCTGACCATGAGGTTAAAAAGAAAATTCCATTTTCTGGGGAGAAATTTGAGTCAGTTGCATAAGTTTGCATGAGTAACGAGGAGTCAAATGTTAATCTCCAAGATAATGAGGAAAATGTCTCCAGGGCATGTCACAGACCTTCATAACAGACACTCCCATCAAAGGCCTAAATACTTATGAGGGAAAAATGGCTTTGTGGGCTGGGCCAAGGGCCCCCTGCTCTTTGTGCAGCCTCCAGACATGGTGCCCTGTGTCCTAGCTGCTTCAGCTCTAGCCATGGCTAAAAGTGGCCAATGTAGACTTCAGGATGTTTCTCCAGAGGGTGCAAGCCCCAGGTGTTGGCAGCTTACATGTGATGTTGAGCCTGTGGTTGCACAGAAGTAAAAGCTGAGGTTTGGAAACTTCTGCCTAGATTTCAGAGAATATATGAAAACAGATGGATGTCCAGACAGAAGTTTGCTGCACGGGTGGAGACCTCATGGGGAACCTCTGTCTGGGCAGTGCAGAAGGAAATATGGGATCTGAGCCCCCACACACAGTCCCCACTGGGGCACCACCTAGTGGAGCTGTGAGAAGAGGGCCACCATCTTCCAGACCCCACAATGGTAGATCCACCAACAGCTTGCCCTGTGCACCTGGAAAAGCTCCAGACACTCAACATCAGTCCATGAAAGTATCTGGGAGGGGAGATGTACCCTGCAAAATCACAGGGGCGGAGCTGCCCAAATCTGTAGGAGCACACTTCTTGCATCATCACAAACACTGTGTGACACACAAAGGAGATTATTTCAGAGCTCTAAGATTTTTCTGCCCTGTGTATTTTAGACTTGCATGGAGCCTGCAATTCCTTTGATTTGGCCAATTTCTCCCACTTGGAGTAGATGTATTTACACAATGTTTGCTCCCCCATTGTATCTAAGAAGTAACTAACTTGCTTTTGATTTTACAGGTTCACAGGTAGAAGGGACTTGCTTTGTCTCAGATGAGACTTTGCACTAGGACTTTTGGATGAATGTGAGAATGAGTTAAGACTTTGGGGACTGTAGGAAGGCATGATTGGTTTTAAAATGTGAGGACATGAGATTTAGGAGAGGCCAGGGGCAGAATGATATAATTTGGTTCAGTTTCTCAACCCAAATCTCATCTTGAATTGTAATAATACCCTCATATTGTGGGACAGACCTGGTGGGAGATAATTGGATCATGGGGGCAGGTTTTTCCTTTCTGTTCTCTTGATAGTGCCGTTCTCATGATAGTGGATAAGTCTCATGAGACATGACGGTTTTATAAAAGGGAGTTCCCCTGCACATGCCTTCTTGCCTCCCACCATATAAGATGTGACTTTGCTCCTCCTTTGCCTTCTGCCATGATTGTGAGGACTTCCCAGTCATGTGGAACTGTGAGTCAACTAACCTCTTTCCTTTATAAATTACTCATTCTCAGATATGTCTTTGTTAGCAATGTGAGAACAGACTAATCCACCCACATTATGTTTTGATGGGACACTTTTTGTCAGTCACTTTAAAGAAGGAAAGGGGTCCAATATATTAGGATTTGTGAAAAAAATAAAGTAGAATTGACTCCACCTATCTATTTTCCCACACCTGAGTTTTAGCATAACTTGCAGGGAAGGAATTTGTTCTCTGTCATATTTGCAAGTGAGGATGGATTTGACAGTAGTTTCCTCATGGATAAAGATTCAAAAGCATTAATATCTGCAAAACATCTATTCAGTGGGCAGTCAGAGGTGTAAGCTTCAGTAGTATTTTCATAAATTCCTCTCCCTCCTCTTTCCCCAACTCCTGGCAGCTCTTATTTCTTCTTCCACATTACTCTAACATATGTGTAGTTTTGAGTGGCTGAGGTGAGAAGCAAAGTAATTTCTCATTTTGTCTTATTTTATTCTATAATGTTATAAAATACAGTTTTAATTACTTTTGATAAACTACTTTGTTTTAGAGAAACAAGTTTAATAATTCAAATCATATTTATAACTTATTAACTAAAAAGCATCTGTATTCATGAAAGATTTTAAGTTGAAATAGTCTCTGAACCCTATCTGTATATGCTAAAAGTCTTACTTTTCAAACTTAAGAAGGAAAAAATTCATAATGATATTCTTGTAATATTTTATTAAGTTTCAGGAGAGATTTTTTGATACTGGAACAAAAATTGTTTTCATTGCAGATTGGACAACTTTAAGTTCTCAATTATGGGCTGAAATGACTGAATAATCTCTGTCCCTACTTAGTGCCTCACTAAATCTATATTTCAATGTCTTTTTTTAGTTGTCAAACTAAACTATGAAGGACTTCTTTTAGAATGTTGTATTTCAGAGCTGGAATGAACTTTACAGATCATGCAGTTCAAATATCTGTTCAGTGTTTGATTTCCCAAAGTGCTTTTTTCTCCAAGTGGCTGTCCAACTTACTAATACCCCAGCAGACTTGAAAATCTCATTCTTACAATGCAATGCATTAGCTTGATGGATAACTGTAATGATTAGAATAGTTCTCTTTACAATTTCCCTGTGTCTCCCATCAAATTGTCTAAGTTATACCCTCTGCACACAAAACAAGGCTCATTTCTCTTTCATAGAGCAAATTCTGCACATTTGAAAATAAACATCATTTCCCCTCTATATATTCTCTGCAGGCTAAGTATTTCCAGTTGCCTCAGAGTCTTTTTTAATGATGTAATTTTGTCAAACTTAACAGTGCTTAAATTCCAATTACTTTTCTTAGAGAAAGGTACTAAAATTAGGCACAAACAAATTCCGTTGAGAGAGTGTAAAAATTCAGATACCAGGACTCTATCCCTGGTTCTGGCACTATGTCGCTAACTTTCCCATTGCCTAGACAAAGATCAATCAATATCCAAAATTGAAAATTTCTAGTTCTTCATATTAAGATTAACTTTTTAGTTTAAAATGGAGACTAAAATTCTGAGTGGATGATAATATATACTATGTTTTACTAAAATATTTTTTTGTCTTGAAGCTGTAGATATTGTTTCACTTTATTCTACACTGAAGAAACCTGGAACTTTCTGCTGTACAATATCACTTGTCTTTATCATATTCTTTAAATATTTGTCTTTTCAGGATTGGAAATTGTCCCATTGGCACCTGGGATGTGCAGAAAAACAAAAAGCCATGTGAGGGCATAGCAAGAATAAGACCATCAGCAACACAAGGATAGAGGCCTCTGAAGAACACTGACCTTGAACTTCCAGCCTCCAGAATGGTGAGAAAATAATTTTTTGTTTTGGTTTTGAAGGCACCTAGTTTGGGTCATTTTTTAATAGTAGCCCTCGCAGACTAATTTGGCACCTCAGGATCTTCTCTTCAGTTCACAACTATAAGACACCATCCTTGGTAAGTATTCTTCTCCCTATTCACCTACTAACCTATCCCAGTTCTAAACTAATAATATCAAGTAATGCATATTTCTTAAATGAGACAAGGTAAATCTTTTTGATGTTAGAATATGTTCATCTGTTACTTCGTAGAAAAGGGAGTTTGGATCATTATCATTTGAGCAACAAAATTATGTAAAGTGTCTCCAAAGTGTCCAGTGTTCTGTCCAGTTATGTTCTGTTTTTAGGTCTCCAGTTAGGATTGATACAAGCAAATTAAAACAACAGGAGAGAAAATAGAATGGTGTGACAAACATGTCTTAAGACAAAGACTAGAAGGAAGATCGATGGTAATGGGTCAAAAAAAAAAAAAAACTTCCCATATGAAATGCTGCCACTCAGAGGAGATGTTAGTCTTTATGACTCTGGTGCTAAAAGAGTAGATATAGAACACATTGGATAGAAAACATTATGAGAGATATTTATCTCCTGTATCCCACATATATTTCAATCTTACATATCCAAACTGAACTTCAATTTCCTTCTTGATCAATAAAGTAATTTACTGAGAATGTTAACCCTTATCTTTGTAAATGGAATCAACATTCTTTTGCTCAAGTCAAAAACTTAAGAGCAAACTGCTTATGTCTTTCTTTTCCTTCCACATGCAATCTATGAGCAAGCCCTGCGAGCTTTACTTCCAAAGGATGTTTTGTATCATTGACACATCATCGCCACTGCTGCAAAGTTTGTCTAATAACACTGTCTAACTTCAACAGCCTCCTCACCAGTTTCTCTGTTCTCTTCTGGCCTGATAATGGCTCATCATTCTACATCCAGGGTGGTTTCTTAAAAATAAAAATCTGTTAATCTTACTACCTTGTGTAAAACCATCTACTCTTGGAAAGAAACCCTACCTCTTCATCAAGATGTCAAAAGCCCCATGTGCCTTGGCCCAGCCCTCACCCATCTCATATGGCTCCCTGACAGTCTCCTTTCTTCAGGAACACATATCCGTTTTCCTTTCCTACAATAGCTCATGCTTGTTTCCTGCCTTAGGAAATCTGCATGAATTGCTTTTGGGCTTTTGTTTGTCTGTTTTCCCACTGAATGGAATTTTTTTTATTATCTTCATATACTAAGAATTTCCACATAATTCTGATTTAGCATAAACGTTCTTAGAAAGGCATCTAACCAGCCAATTTAAAATAGTACCACACTCAGTCTTTATTACATTTTTTTTTGGATTTTTCAAAGCCATTAGAAACATTGAGTATGTTGTTTAGTGATATGCTTTTCATTAGTACGAAAGTTCCATAAGAATGGCAACCTGACCTTTCCTGTTTGTCATTGAAACTTCTGGGCTGGAACTTTGTCTGGCTCTAATAGTAATGTCCCTCCCATTAGAGTTAAGATGCTCAGAGGTGGAAAGGGCTACAGAAGGACCACCATCTGTCCTTGGAAATATTCATCCATACTTTTAAGGGTATATGTTATTGGGTAAAATTCAAGCATGTATTTTGTAGCATTTCATCAGGTAAACATTAAGTTCACTTTTAAGTATGTGAGTCTATGATTTTATGTATCAACAATAAAGGATATTTTTCATGTAATGCTTTTTGTCAAGTGAATTCATTCTAAGGGTGAATACAGGCTTTGTAGATATACTGACCAGTGTTCTAGCACTCATTAACTGTGTCATCTTGGAATAATTAACTTAATATATCTATATCCAAGAATTTTCATCAATAAAATGTGATAATAATATGTATCTTTTAGAATGTCGGGTACATTGAGTAGGATAATAAATACAATAAAGTAAAATGACTACTACAATATCTGACATGTAGTTAGATCTAAAGAAAAGTATTGATTTTCTTACTGAATTGAAAAGCAGGTTTATAAGACCAAAGAAATTCTAAAAAAAAAAAAAAAAAAAAAAA
>NW_016808859.1:1087391-1126137 GCF_001698545.2 Rhinopithecus bieti | reverse complement strand
AAAAAAAAAAAAAATCTGTTATCATATGGTTATATGATTCTTGTGATGTTGAATATAACTACTGGTAGCAATATTATTTCAAAGCCATATTCCTATATTTGTCCTCCACATTTTTTTTCTCATTTTATTCAAGTTCTATAGAACATAGAGCTTAAGGTATGTAAGAAAATTAAAATTTTACTTTTATAGTAAAATTTGTTTTCCAACTATTTATAATGTTGAAAATACTGAGATTACTTTTATGTAGTCTGGATATAGTTTAAAATATTTCTAATGAACACTAGCCTATAGGAAGATTAATAATAATTTGCATGTCATTTTTTTAAGAGACATAGTCTCACTTATTTGGCTTAGTTGGAGGGCTGACTTCAGCCTGAAACTCCTGGGCTCAAGCTATCATCCTGCGTCAGTCTCCCAAGTAGCTAGGACTGCAAGTATATGTCACTACACAGACTAGATAACCCTTCCTTCCTTCCTTTCTTCCTTCCTTCTTTCCTTCCTTCCTTTTCTTTCTCTTCCTTTTTATTTCCCTTTTTCTTTCTCTTTCTTTTCTTTCCTTCTTTCCTTCACTCCCTTCCTCCCTTCTTTCCTTCCCTCCCTCCTTTCCTCCCTTCCTTCCTTCCCTCCTTCCCTCTCTTCCTCCCTTCCTTCCTTCCATCCTCCCCCCCTTTTTCTTTCTTTCTCTTTCTCTCTTTCTCTTTTCTTTCTCTCTTTTCTTTTCTTTCTTTCTTTTTCTCTTTTCTTTCTTTTTTCTTTCGTCTCTTTCTTTCTCTCACTTTCTCTCTCTTTCTCTCTCTCTCTCTTTTTTCTTTCTTTCTTGCTTTCCTCTCTTTCTCTCTCTTTCTTTCAGTAGAGACAAGGTCTAACTATGTTGCCCAGGTTGGTCTCAAACTCCTGGTCTCAGCTAATCTTCCTACTTGAGTCTCCCAAAGTGGTGGGGTTATAGACATGAGTCACCATGCCCAGCCCTAAGTCATTTTTTTTTTTTTAATAAGTTGTAGAAACTAATTTACAGATGAAGAAAATTATATTTATAAGCTATACTCAAAGAAACTTTTATTTTTAATGGCTTCATTGTTTTCTTCATGACTTGATGGCTATATTGTGGAGGAAAAGGTTCTAAGCACTTTCTCTGAGCACATGCTACTCTCAGTAAATATCTCTATCAGAAGAACTGTTTCAATGAAAAGAAGACATTAAAATTTACTCTGAAATTAATATGCATAATCTCTAGGTGGTTTTTTGCTTAGTCTTCCCAAAATTGATTATTTGGGAAAAGCAAACAATGTACTAAGTTTAGAAAAATTAAGTATGATATCTTTTTAAATTGCTCTTGTTAGTGGGAACTGTGATAAAACATTCAAATAAATTTTAATCAGCCTTAAAGATAGGTGTTTAATGCAGGTAATACACACTAATATAATTTAATATGTTTAAGTCTTTAGCTACCAACATATTCTGGCATGTTTGAGTTCTACAAAGGAAACATAGTTTTGTTAAATGGTGTTGAAAATTAGTTCATTTTAGCGATAATAAAATAGCTTATAAAATTTAAAATACATGAGTAAAAGCAAAAATATTCTTCATGTGCACTCAAATGCCTTGCTTGATTAAATTAAGCAAATAAAAATGAAAATGAAAGGTATTTTAAAATAAAAAATTATGTTACTAACATGAACTTTAAAGACCTAAAATTGCTGCTTCTATTCTTTGGAAATAGTATTGTTTTTTCACTCAACATAATCCTAGGCCCTAAAAGTGTATATATGAATAATAGTTGCTTAGAGTTTGTTGATTTTACCTCTTCAAAACTATTAGGTTGGTGCAAAAGTAACTGTGTTTTTTGTCATTACTTTTAAACGGCAAAAATCACAATAACTTTTGTACTAACCACAAAAGGACACCACTAATGAGTTAGTAGTTTAAGTCCAGGTGTAACTGATTCAAGTGCAGCTGCTTATTGCTTGGAAGCCACAACAGAAGAGAGGTGCGGTGAAAGAAAAGCAACTTTATTCAAATGTTAGCAGTTGAGAAATGGCCAGGCTCGTGTCAGTGAGAGACCATTCCAAACATTAGGCTGGGAAGACGGGCTTAAAAAAGGGAACTTGAAATGGGAGGCATGCGGGAGTAGTGCTGGGTACAAGGTCTGTGTCGTCTTCCATTGGTTATTTGGACTCATGGTCCATCCAAAGCATGGACTGGCGTCATCTTTATAATGGCCAGGTTGTAGATGAACTGCTTTGAGGTAATTTCTTGAATTTTGCAGCTGGGTCTCCATGTCTGGTTTGTTTCAAAATTAGCCCCTTGAATTTCTAAAGCAAGTCCATAATTAGATAAGCAGAGTACACAAAAGCGCCTGGTGGGAAAGGAGGGAAACAAAGGGCTTTTAAGAATGTTTCACGGGTAAAAGCAAGAAAGGGAAAAAACTTTCAAAATGAATTTTGAATCTAAGCTACTTTGTTACACAGGGACTACCATACATGTAGCTTCAATATGTAGGGAAACAAAATGACAGAATAATGAGTTATCATGGAGATCCCATGAATCTGAATACTTATAAAAAATGTAATTGATTTTTAAGAACTAATGCTCTGGTAAGAGTTTGAAGACACTAATAGGAAGTGATTTGAAATGATTTCATTTCTCAATTTCATATATATTTTATAGATTCTCCTAACACTAAAATGCTAGAAAGCTTAAATTATAAAGTGGCATTGTGATCGAACAAAGTCTGACAAAATTACACTGCTGTCTTAACTTTTGAAAAATGTTTTTAGTATATTAATACAGTCATAGATCAGTTAATCACAAGTTTACATTCTGTGAAATGCATTGTTAGGCAATTTCATCATTATGCAAACATCATAGAGTTATTTTTACACAAGCCTCAGCACTAAAGCCTACTACACATCTAGGCTATATGGTACAGCCTATTGCTCCTAGGCTACAAACCTATACAGCATATTACTGTATTGAATACTGTAGGAAATTACAGCAAAATAATATCTGTGTATTTAAACATATCGCATCATAGAAAAGGTACAGTTAAAATATGACATAATAAGACAAAAAAAAAAAAAAGGTACATCTGTACAGCTTATCATGAATGGAGTTTCCAAAAGTGAAAGTTGCTTTGGGTGAGTCAGTGAGTAACAAGTGAATGTGAAGGCCTAGAGTATTATCGGACAGCAGTAGATTTTATAAACACTGTATACTTAGGCTGCATCACATTTGTTTAACAATTTTTTTCTTTAACAATACATTAATAGTAGCTTACTGTAACTTTTTTACTTTTTAAACTATTTCACTGGTTTTAACTTTTTGGTTCTTTTATAATAACATTTACCTTAATACACAAATACCTTGTACATCTGCACAAAAATATTTTCTTTCTTTATATTCTTGGCCTATGTATTTTTTTATATTTCTAATTGTTTTCGTGTTAATTTTTTTGTTAAAAACTAAGACAAGGGCTGGGTGCGGTGGCTCACGCCTGTAATTCTAGCAGTTTGGGAGGCCGAGGCAGGTGGATCACAAGGTCAGGAGATCAAGACCATTCTGGCTAACATGGTGAAACCCTGTCACTACTAAAAAACATACAAAAAAATTATCTGGGGGTGGTTGTGGGCGCCTGTAGTCCCAGCTACTCGGGAGGCTGAGGCGGGAGAATGGTGTGAACCCGGGAGGTGGAGCTTGCAGTGAGCCGAGATAGCGCCACTGCACTCCAGCCTGGGCGACAGAGCGAAGACTCCATCTCAAAAATAAAAAAAATAAGACACGACACGTACGTAAGCCTAGACCTCCACAGGGTTCTAATAATCAAAATCACTGTCTTCTGCCTCCACATCCTGCTTTACTGGAGGTCTTCAGGTGCGATAACATACATGGAGCTGTCACTGCCTATGATAATAGCAACTTTATCTGTAATGCCTCCTGAAGGACCTGTTACTTCTTTTTTTGTAATAAGTTACTCCTTTTTTTTGTAATAAGTTGAAAAAGTGCACTCTAAAATAACAAAAGGTATACTATAGTAAATACATAAACCAGTGGCATAATCATGTATTACCATTATCAAGTATTATGTACTATATATAATTGTATGTGTTATACTTTTATATAACTGGTTAGGTTTGTTATACCAGTATACCACAAATACATTAATAATGCCTGGTGTTATGACATTATGATGGCTACAGTGTCACTAGGCAATAGGGGATTTTTAGCTCCATTATAACTTTTTGAGACTATTGTCATATATGCAGTCCATCATTGACAAACGTTCTTATATGAAATGTGACTATATTATGATTTTCAGATAAATCATAGTGAGAGGTGACATCAACAAGATGGCAGTGTAGAAGATCCTCTGCATAACTGCCCCCACCCCCACAAAGATAAAACTAGCAATTATTTAGAGAGAAGAATCCAACCCTGAATCCCTCAGAACTCAGGGGAGAAGCAGAAACTGCCCTGGACTCACAAAAACAAGCCATGACCAATAAGAGAAACTGTCACTTTGGACCATGCTACCCATCTCCTAAGTCAGCACAATGCCACTCACTAAGAATTTCCCTAGACCCATGGTTTCAGAGGTGAGAAGAGGAAATTGTGGATGAACATACAACTATTCCACCAGTATGGAGATCTTTGTAGGAAACATGCTCTAGTCCTATCCCATGGGAAACATTGGAATTGCCAGAAGGGCTGAACCACCTGGGGTGAATTGGAGATAAAGATAGGGGGTGCTGATGGCAGTGATTGTTGAATGGATCTTGGCAGCTCTTCTGGTTCCAAACCATTGAAATGCCACACAGAGGACACTGGCACACACCACAGTGCTGCAGGGGGCACAACCTGTGAGAAGGACCAAATCCCTGGCTTGAGTTTCCACAAAGCCCAGGTGTTTTCATGGAGCCTTCTCCTGACCTGGAAACAATTAAAAAGTTGGTGATTAAGTTCTGATGCCTACTTAGTTTTCTCCGGGCCCTAGAGTGATCTTAAGTCTGTGTTTCATTTCCTGTGCAACACTTAAGTTCCAGTGCTTGCAGTGAGTCTCCTCCAGACTAGGAAACAAGACCAAGGTAGCAAGTTAGTTCCAGTGCAGTGCTTTAGTTCCGGTGCTCACTGTAAGTCCTCCTCACAATGGGTAGCAATAGTGGGTCAGAAGTTAAATTTCAATTTTAAGTAGTAAATGTCTAATACCACTGAAGAACACCTGCAAAAGCTGAAAATGGTGGCTGTCTTCTCAAATGCACAGGCATCAATATAAAGATACAAGGATTGTGACATGACACCATCACCAAAAAATTTTTAAAAAACAACAACCAATATCCAACAAAAGACCCAGAAGAATTAAGACTTGTGAAATGTCTGAAAAAGAATTTAGAAAATCATTTTAAAGAATTACAGGTTATCAACACAAAATTCAGAAAAATCAAACAAAATTTGGAAAACAATTTAGGAATGAAATGGGGATTTGACAAATAAATAGAAACAATTTTCAAGGAAAAAATACTGTAGAGAAATCTTATAAAGAATACAATAACTGAACTGAAACATTCATTAGTACACTTCAACAGCTGATTTGAAGAGATGTTGGAAAGAATCAGCAAGCTCCTGAATATGACACATGAAATTATCCTATCAAAGGAGAAAAAAATGTCTGGAGAAGTCCTACAGGGGTTCAGAGATTATGGAACACCATCAGGCAAGCCAACATCCTCATAATAGAACTGTTCACAGGAGATGAGAGAAAAAGGTCTGTAAAGCATATTTGAGGAAACAAGGGCTAAAAATGCTCCAAATCTAGAGAAAGATGACAGCATCCAGGTACCAAAAGATCAATAGGTCACCAATCAAATTCAATCCAAGGAGAAATTCACCAAGGCACGTCGTTATCAAATTATCAGAAGTCAATGATGAAAAAATACTGAAAGCAGCAAGATAAAAGCAACATGTCACATTCATTATAGCTTTAATACATCCATCTTTCAGTGGATTTTCTAGCAGAAATCCTGCAACTAGGAGAGAGTGAAAAAATACGTTCAAAGTGCTGAAGGAAAAATTAAAATGCCAGCCAACAATACTGTACCCTGCAAAACTGTCATTCAAACAAAGAGAGATAAAGACTTTCCCACATAAACAAAATCTGAGGAAATTCATAAACACCAGACCTATCTTCTGTGAAATGCTACAAGGAAGTTCTCCAATCTGAAATAAAAGGATTGTATCCTGTAACAAGAAAATATCTGAAGTTGTAAACTCCACTGGTAAATGTAAACATACAAAAAATTCAAAATACTCATAATATAGTGGTGTGTGTAGCCACCAATATCTTTAATATGAAGACTAAAAGACCAAATTACTAAAGAAAGTAAGTACAACAATTGATCAAGAGGCAATATAAATCTACACTGAGACTTCAAAAAGTCAAAATGTGTGGGAAAATGTGTTACAGTGTATTATGATTTTCATTAAAGAGCTGAGTTAGCTTTGTAACTAAAATGAATAAGCCACTTTCTTCAATTTTTGTGAGAAATCAGATGAGATTTCAATAAAGGAAAGCATTATCTTACACAAATAAGTGATTCATCTTATTTACACAATGGTTTACTGGCACTAAAATTAAAGATTTATTTGACTTTTATTGAATTAAATTATACAGTATAAAAAATCTAAATTATTAACTAAATTTTCCCTTAGATTCACTGTATATGTTTAATGCACACAAGAGGAATATCTGAAAACATAAGCATTTACATAGATTCTATTGAAATTTGTGCTGTCTGCTTAACTAAAGAAAAGCTTAACTGTATGAAGGCAAACAAATTAACAGCATATGCCTCAGCTTCTCCTGGGAACACAGAAATAGTTATCTCTGCCGCTTTATAAGTGCTTGCTATAATTGAAAGTTTTTTCACTGCACATACATTTATTGGAAAATACTGACTTTTAAAGGTTATCTTCAGTAGAATAGAGAAAATCTGACCATAAATACTGCTAAACATTTCTGATCATAAACCTTGCAAAATAAGGAGAACAGCAAATGGATTGCAACATTGTACTCTTGTAAAGGGTTGTCAAATTTTCATAAATTGTTAATATGGAAAAATCCTAGTGTTCCCATTTTGTGGATCATGTAAAATATAGCATGGTGATTATCAATAATAATTTATTGTGTACTTAAAATGTGCTAAGAAAATATATCTTAAGTTTTCAACCAACACAAAATTATAAGTATGTGAGGTGATAGATGTGCAAATTAGCTTGATTTAACCATTTCACAGTGTGTACACATGTCAAAATATCACATAATTTTTATTAACTTTAATATAAAATAATATATAATGTAAAAATATTGGAGATCTGTGACATGATTTCACCTATTTACTTTGTCTAATAAGTGGATTAGCTGAGACTCCTCTCCACAAATGAAACCTGCAAGTTAGAGGAATTATAGCAATAAACCCTGAATTATTTCCCGTTGAACATTCTATTATGCAATGTAGCCTACTTTCTGAAAATGTTTTATTACATTTTAAGGTACATCTAAAATATGTGCTATTCTATTTCAATGAAATGTAATGATATATTGTTTTAGATTATTTGGGTTTGTTCAAATCAGAAATAAATTCAATTAAATATAAATGTAATTAACACAAGAAACAATGCCAAATATTTTATCATGTCATTCTTTCCTGAAACTATAAAATCTCTTTGAAAAATCATATCAGTAAGATTAACAAAAATAGACATAGAGAGTTTTAAAAGATATGATTGGCCGGGTGCGGTAGCTCACGCCTGTAATCCCAGCACTTTGGGAGGCCGAGGCGGGTGGATCACGAGGTCCAGAGATTGAGACCATCCTGGCTAATGTGGTGAAACCCCATCTCTACTTAAAAAAAAAAAAAAAAAAAAGTCGCGTGGTGGTGGGCGCCTGTAGTCCCAACTACTCAGGAGGCTGAGGCAGGAGAATGGCATGAACCTGGGAGGTGGAGCTTGCAGTGACCCGAGATAGCACCACTGCACTCCATCCTGGACAAAGGAGCAAGAAGACTCCATCTAAAAAAAACACACACACACACACACACAAACAACATAAGTGATTAACCTGATTGTAATGAGTTAAAAACATTTAAAGCAGATCAAGCTAACTGGCAGTCTTGTCAACACTTGGGATTGTCGGTCTACTTTTCCCTCATCACTAACATACAAAATGTTTTAAACGTGATTTAGCTTTCTCTTGATTTAATCCATCAATAAAAATAAAAAAACTATTTAACTTTTATCTTAAATGACAAAACTCAAGTAGATACATGTCTGCAGATTTTCTTCTTAGCCAGTATGTCAGATTCTTACAAAAGTGGTGTGGACACATATGTAATCCTTAAATTCTACCATAAAAACAATGTTTATGGCCAAAAACTTTGACACTTTGTAAAATAAAAGTTGATATTTATGTAGATGTTACCACATAGATAAATCAAGAATAACTTTCGCCTCAAAATCACATATGTTGGATACATTTCACAATGCCAGTTATATACGTTCATTGCTATGTATTTATTGTCTGAAAAAAAATGATTGACTGTCATTGAAATAAAATTCTGATCCTAAGTAAAAGAACTAGGTAGTTCACTTGATCACAGGTTTATAATAAAATCTATATCAGAAAGATGTTTACTATGTATTTTACAGTGGAAATCCTACATATAGTTTCTTAAGATTATTGATAAAAAGTAACTTTATAGTAATGTAGTATAATAACAATAAAACATTGTGGGTATCTATGTGTATGTATTATATATAATATTTATTATATACAATAACTGGCAATGATAGTTAAATGTTTATTGAGCACTCATAGTGTGTCTTATAGGTTCAGCAATCATGTAATGTTTGCTAGGAAAATAATGTCACATGGTTTGTCATGTATGTTAAAATGTTATAAACAATCTTTTCAAAAATTTGGACAACTTTTATAAAACAAATAAGTTTCTTTAAAAAGTTAATTTACCTAAATTAACATGAATTACTATAAAATATAAATAAAACCATATTATTACATAAATTAAATTCATAATAAAATATCTTTCCATAAATAAAATTCTAGGCCAAAATAAGTGCCTCAGTTAATTCTACCAAATATTTAAATATAAATAATAATCTATCCAAATTATTTCAGAAAATTGACAAATGATAATAACTACCCATTGTATTTATGCAGCTGTATAACCCTGATACTGAAATCTGACATATATCATATTCAAAAAATTAAACCAATCATAAGCATGGATGCAAACTGACTACAACAACTGTAGGATAGACAGAATATCATAACCAAGTTGACTTTTTAAAATCAGGAATGAATGACTTAATTAACATTCAAAAACAATTAATTATAACCTGATATTAATACAAAAAATAGAAATCCAAACCACTTCAATAAGAATTTGACAAAATTTATTCCCATTTCATAATTAAATTTATGAACAGAAGAGAATTTCTCCAAACTGATAAAGGACAGCTTGCAAAAAAAAAAAAAACAACAAAAATACAGAAACTTAACAATTTATATGCAGTATAGATTCACCAGAGTATCGGTATTCCAAGAGGATAATTTGAAGAAATAGAAAATTCCAAAGTTTATTTGAATATGCAAAGGATCTAATATAACCAAAGTAATCCTGCAAGAGAAGTATAAAGTTGGAGAGTTTAAACTACCTGGTATCATGACACACTCTGGTGCTACAGTTACCAGCAAAAAGCTGATACTGGAGTAAAGACGGAAAATATATCAACGATACAGCATACCGAGTCCACAAATAGACTCACGTGCTTCATTTTCAGCAATTTGCCAAGTCACTTTGATGAGACAGGAGACAAGGTTCCCCGGCAAATTCCGGCTTTCAAGCCTGAAAGACCCTGAAGGTTGAAAAACTGAGCTGATGGTCTGGGATGAAACTCACCTTTTCCGGGCTAAATTCTCTCTGAACATTTCCCACCTGTGGACTGGGAGGACGAGGTGAAGCCTTGGGGATTTTGCACCATTTGCAGCAGGGAGGATCCTGGTCTCTTTGGTTCCTGGGTGGTCACTTGGGATTCGATCTTTGAAGTGGGAAACCTGCTAGCAGGATTCTTTCTTGCTTTGTCGAGAGTTATTTTTTCTTTTTCCTTTTTGCCCAGTAAATTCAATTTTCCTTACCCTTCTATGTGTCCATGAGCCTAATCTTTCCTGGTTATGTGACAAGAGCCCAGTTTCCACTGAACTAAGGAGAAAGTTCTACAACAACTTCAAGGGCGATGGGAAAACTTTCAAAACAGATATATGTTGCTAGAATGACTCGAAAATGTTGTAGGAGGAAGGAGTAAACTTATAGTTGTACCTTACAATATACACATAAATACATTAGAGAAGAACAATGGACCTAAACATAAATCAAGTTTCTGGAATATATATGTTTTTTACACATTAGATACACAGGCCTTTTTGTCAGACACAAAGAGTACAAAATGTAAAAGTAGTGATTAATTGGATTTCTTAAAAATTAGAATTTATGTGTGTAAAAGGCACAATAGACACTGAAAGCAAATATTTGCAGTATTTAAATATGATAACTTGTATGTAGAAAATATAAATAACTCGTATAAAATGAAAGGATAAAAATTTTAAATGGGCAAGGTTTAAATAGATACTTTATAAAAGTAGGCATATATATGACTTATGTGAACTTTAAAGTTGCTTAACCTCATTGGTCACTAGGAAAATGCAAATGAAACCATTAATAAGTCAGTACTTTATAGCTGCTAGAATAGCTAAAATTTTAAAAATTAAAATCTGGTATCATCTATATTGGCAAAGATATCAAAGCAACTAGAACTTTTATCAGTTGTTGGTAGTGTAAAAACTGCTTTGTAGACTGGCAGTTTTTTATAATGTTAAACAGACATTTGATCTTAACGGTAGTTCTACTAGTAGTTTTTAACCCAAGGTTTAAAAGTATAAACCCTCAAAAAAACACATAACAATATTTATAGTAGTCCTATTTATAAAAGCACAAACTTGGAACCAATCTAAATGTCTTTCAAGGGGAAAATGGGTAGAGAAATAGTGGTGTGTGCATTCAATAGCATACTTTTCAGTAATTATTAAAAAAACAATCTCAAAACTGTATATTAAGGAAAAGACATCAAACATAAAATAGTAATACACACAGTACATTTTTTATGGCTTCTATCTGCAGCCAAATTAATCTAAAATAAGACAAATCAGGATGGTTGGAAGGGTACCCAACTACGAAGGGATATGTTAAACTCTCCTGATGAGTTGAAAGTAGATTGTATTTTATTATGGGTGACAGCTACAGAAGTGAATGCAGTTATCAAAAGTAAATTAACTGAACATTTAAAAACTATAATTTTGTTAAATATATATTACATATATCTATTTTAAATAGATAAAAGCACTCTCTAAACCATTGTATATCTTTTGAAAGATAACAAAATATATATATTGAAAACAATTTCATAAGGTAAATTTATGTGGACAATTATATGGTTTTTCAGAAGGATAGATGCTATAGATATCAAAATTTAAAAGGCAAATATGAAAACATCTCACCTCATTTTTGACACTGGTTTACTATGTACTATTTTTAGCTTACAATTAGACCCAAGTGACTCAGCTAGTGTGAAATAGCTCTTTGGTAATAAGAATTAAGCTGTGTGCTATTTTACTGATATTCAAATTTGAGCCCAACACACCGAGAAGCTTATGTGCAAAAGCCACTAAGTTAGTGGAATGCTTCTTTACTGCAAATATGTCTTCATTTTGTCTTTGACCATTGCACTTCTCTTAACTACTGTGGCATATTGAATATTGTGATCTCTTTTGGCAAATATCTTCAAAAAAGAAGGAAACTTAGAGGCAGAAGTTGAAGAGAGAGAATTTAACAACATAATAGTCAATTTGTCTGGGTGATCTTAATATCTATCAATAGACCAGTTTATCTTTTATATACTGTCGTAGCCTTGTATATATTTTAAAATTACTTAACAAAATTTTAAATTATAGTTTTCAGGGTGTGTTTTGATTAACCATTTTGAAGACATGACTGCCTCTTTTTCCTTCATCATTAGTATCCTAATCACTGAACATAGTATCTAGCACATAATGAGAAAGCAGGAATGTTTTGAATAATTTTTAATGAATGAAAACTACTGCTGCAAGGAAGCAGCAGGGATGGAAATGTCTCCCCCTCCTCTCAGCTTCATATGTTGAACTCCTAACTTCAATAATACTGTATTTCGATTTAGAGCCTTAAAAAATTAATTAAGGTTAAATAAGGTTTTAAGGGTAGGGCCCTAATGCAATAGAATTGGTGTTCTTATAAGAAGAGAAAGGTTCAGGGCGTGCACATCCACAGAGGAAAGGCCACGTGAGGACACCATGAGAAGGTGACCATCTGCAAGCTAGAAAGAGACGCCTCACTATGAACTATCTAGCACACCCTTATTTCAGAATTCCAGCCTCCAGGAGTGTGAAAAAAAAATTATTCAGTTTAGGTCACTCAGTCTGTTGTATGCTGTTATGGCAGCTCCAGCCAACTAATATAAGGAGAAAACTATGATAGATTTACAAAATAGATGCTGATTTTATCTCAGAATTTTGAGAGTAGCAAATATGGTATTTATTCCTCAAACATCAAGTATGATTTTGTATTAGGAGCTAACATCACTTTTCTCTAAATGTTTGTTACATGTAGTTCTGGAAACATTTGTTACATGTAGAGTTCAGACAAAATTCTATATGTCCCTTTGTTTTCTTCCTTTATTAGTATCAGATTGAGCTATGTAAATGGGAGAAAATTGTACTGTTAGCAAGAGTAAAACTACTATTCTCAACATACATGTTTCAGAAGACAAAGGTATAAGACAAATAGCTTGTTACTTCTCATGGAGAAATGCAGAGGTTTATATGTGTGTGAATAAATGAAAGTATTTCAGTAAGCATTTGTTTACCATCTGTCTTTAGACAGTGATTTGTAAACACTGATGGTTCAGTGCAGCAATAAGAGTTTTCCACCACTTTAGAATAATAAATAACAAAAAAATATCTCTACAGTTACTGGTTACTGAAGATACAGAGGAATAAAGGAGATCTTGAATTTATTTTGCATCTGAGAGGACAGAAAGCATCCTAGTGCCTATTCTTTCTTCCTATTTGTATATGGGTATTTTATAAATAAAATATTCTTGTTACCAATATCTATTTATGTGTTTTAGATGAAGATCAAGGTTTTAGACAAAAAACAAATTATTGTTTTTTCTCCAATAATAACTGAAGTTTAAAATCTATGTCTTCTATAAGTGAAAAAGAGAACTGCAGGTAAACACAAAATATTTGTATTCAAATGCTAAATGTTTATTTCACCTGGTTTGAAAATATTTCTAATACACATGAAAGTTTAATTACTCTCCTAATGCCTTAAAAACAATGATGTTTTCATAAAACAAGGGTCACTTTTAAAATGATTTTTGAGTCACCTTCTCTAATATTTACATCTAAAGAAACACTAAATAATGCAGAATGTGCAATTTAACATGATAGAGTATTTATTTGGAATTATTTATTTGAGGAGATATAAAAGGTTTGTATCTAGATCCATTTTATGCAAAGTTGACATATTCATTTCAATCTTGTGTGCATATTTCTGAGATTATTTTGAAGCTTTCAATTTTCATGCCAACATAAAAATAATTTTTACATTGTGATGAAGATAAATTGTTAGATTACCTTGATGCTCTTTAATTCTATCTAAATGGAAATTTACTAATGTATTTTAAATTTGTTTTCAGAAAATAGATATAAGAAGATAATCTGGGCACTTTGTACTTCTAAGAATTATGAATATTGGTATATTTTATACACACTTTGCTTTGGCAGAATTGAATTGAATGACTTGATATAAATAATTATATATAATGGCCTCTTGAAATGTGTTATCGTCATTTACATAGAGTGTTCATTTTGACAGTGTTCATTTTAGCACATTTTACTATGATATTTACTATGACAGTTTTGTTGTTCATTTTTTCTCTTATATTTTAGAGTAGATATTTTATAAGTATTAAATGTAAATTATTTTGACTTGTATAGTTTTTTACATGCTCTATAGGAACCCAGCCTGTCAAAAGAGCATTCAGAAAAATATGGAGAAACTATTTTTAATCTATGTGAACTGCTGAGGCAACCAGAAATAGCTGACTAAGAACTGGAAATAGCCTTAACAATTAATCTAACAAAGTATGCATGAACTCTACATTTAAAGTAATAAAAGAAGACCATTTCACTTAATTTTTCCCACAAAAATCCCTGGATATAATACATGAAGACATGATTACATGACTCTGAAAGATGCAGAGAAGAAGGTAGTCTGTCTAGGGACTCTGGGATTTGAGGAATGACCTGGTCAAGTTCTTGTTTGTTACTTATTTTGTTGTTTGGTTTCTTTTTGGTTTGGGGTATTTTTGCATCTAATATATCCAAGAATAAACTGAGTCAGCAAGTAACATATTAAATCACATAAGTTGCAATATCCCCTATTTATAATTTATCAAAAAAATTATAAAATAATGAAAATTATTACTAGAAAAAACTGATTATATAGACACTTTGTATAATAATCTCTCATATGATATCAATATGGGTAATCATTTGAATATGCTTTAACTCACTAGCTATCAGGAAAATACAAATCAAATCATCGTATGATGCTGCTCTACCATCTACAGAACAAAAGAGGATGCCAAGCATTTTTAAAGATGTGAAGCAATTTGCCCTCTCGTAGATTTCTTGTAGAAGTGGTACAACCTCTACCAGAAAGTATATGACAGTATCTACTAAAACTGAGTGTACACGTAAGGCAGAGCCCTGGAATTCTATATACCTAAAGGGTACATCCCCAACAAAAATGCATATGTATGTTCATCAAAACACATACTTTCGAATAACAGCACTACATGTAATGGCCTCAAACTGGAAATGAAAAGCTCTTCAACAGTTTATGAATAATTACATTGTCATATATAATATAACACTGTACAGCAATGAGAATGAATGAATGAACTACCACTACCTGAAATAACATGAATAGGTATCATGAACATAATGTTGGGTGAAGAAAGCTTCACACAATATCAGCGTTCTATCATTTTAATTAAAGAAATACCAAGAAAAGCTAATAGCATTCTATGATGTTACAATTCAGAAGAGTAGTTAGTAGTTTTGTTGTTGTTGTTTTTTGTTTTGTTTTGTTTTGTTTTGTTTTGTTTTGTGTGAGAGGGAGTCTCTGTCGCCCAGGCTGGAGGGCAGTGGTGCAATCTCGGCTCACTGCAACTCTGCCCCCCAGGTTCAAGCAATTCTCCTGCCTCAGTTTCCTGAGTAGCTGGGATTACAGGCACATGCCACCACACCCAGCTATTTATTTTATCTTATTTTATTTTATTTTTTTATTTTATTTGAGACAGAGTCTCGCTCTGTCCCCCTGGCTGGAGTGCAGTGGCGTGATCTCGGCTCACTGCAAGCTCCGCCTCCCGGGATCACGCCATTCTCCTGCCTCAGCCTCCTGAGTAGCTGGGACTACAGGTGCCCGCCACCGCGCTAGGCTAATTTTTTGTATTTTTAGTAGAGATGACGTTTCACCGTGGTCTCGATCTCCTGACCTTGTAATCCGCCCGCCTCTGTCTCCCAAAGTGCTGGGATTACAGGCGTGAGCCACCGCGCCCGGCCCATTTTTTGTAATTTTGGTAGAGATGGGGTTTCACCATGTTGGCCAGGCTGGTCTTGACCTCCCCACCTCAGGTGATCCGCCTGCTTCGGCCTCCAAAAGTGCTGGGATTACAGGCGTGAGTTGCTGCATCTGGCCAATATTAATTCTTGAAAGCTTCCAGAATGCTGGTAATATTTATATTCATGATATGCTTACTGGTTACATGAATGTTCATTTGGGGATGTTTATTGAGTTGCATACTTATGATTTGTGCCATGTTTCGTTCATATGTTTTAATTAAGTAAAATCTATATTTTAAAATTTATTTAAGTTTTGAGTCTCCTCAACCAGTATAAAGTGTTGTCATTAGCAGAAATATTGAAATAATAGTAGTTTGAAAATCAGCAAAGTATCTCTCATTCTCAGTGAACAAACTATGGTGGCCATTTTAAAGGTAGCCCACTAGTTATAAGCATTTAATGAGTAGTGCTTATTAATTAGTATGTGTTTCTGAGGATATGAAGAACATTGGTTTATTAGCAAAGTCAGGGATGAGGGATTCTGTTTAATATAGTAATGGTTGTAATAACTCTCATTTTGATTTCCAGTTTGGGTATACTGAATAGACTCGGTTTATGTATTAAGTTTTTCACACAAAATTTAAACTGGGTCAAATCATGTATCTTGATTCTGATTTTGAATGATCAATTGATTTTAAATGTTGGATTTAAGGAGCCAAAATTTTTTGTTGATTTGAATGAAACAACAAACTGGTTCAGCCTCATGATACATTTAGTGAGAACATACTGAGTGTTTACTTTATGCTTAGCAAGAAGAACCCTTCATTCATGAAACAATTTAGAAATAAGTAATGCTATGCTTTTCTCAGGCAAACATTTTAAAATTATAGATAGAGAAGCATGGCTTGGTATGGTAAAAGATAAATGCTTCCTAGTAAAGACAGAAAATGAGGAGATGACCAAAAGATAGTTACAGAGCAAAGTAAACTAGAGGTGAAGAACATTCTTATGTGTTTGTGTGTTCCTTCGTTTATTTTTTAATAATGTGATAAAGGATAGGCAGTATAAATCATCTAGTCTTCACATTCTTTAGTCACAAAATGGGAATAAAACTAGTATCTATTCCATTTTGAACTATGAGAGTTTAATAAGATAAACATATGAAAGGCATTTACATAGGACCTGCAATTAGTAACCCTTAAGGAAGTTAATCTAGTGAAGTCATCTTCTCATTATCTCTAACATAGAGTGCGTGTGTGTGTGTGTGTGTGTGTGTGTGTGTGTGTGTGTGTGTGTGTATCTGAAGAATAGTAGTAAATTTAGTTTGAAGAAGACCTCATAATGGTGAGAAGAGTTATATTATAAAGAGACAGGCTATTCCCCAGGTTTAAGTGAATAAATGTTTGGAAAAGGAGAGGGAAGCATTTAAATAAAAATGTATTAATTCCATTAGATTCTCTGATAACAAAACATTTATGTAGTTAATGTAATTTTTTTTTGTCCAGAGTCTGATCTCCCAATATCATAAGAACTTCTTTTTTTAATAATAAATGATGTCTATGTGAGATGAATAATATTAATCTTTCTAATATTCAAATAAATTGAGAGGAAAACAATCACATACAATATTTATAGCACAATAGCTATAAACATGACAGCATACTAAGAATGGTATGCTCTAAACACTTTGTGTAAACATCTATTTTACTCACATCCACTTATTTAACAGAAAGATTAGAAGCACTTTTAGTAGACCAGGAAATGATGTTTTGGCTAAACTTTTAAGAGAATTTCATGGAAACATTGGACGAATTAATGATGTTTGAAAAAATTTCTGTTCTTTAACTTGTACATTTTTATACAATAAAATATACTGGAGGTTACATTGTTATTAATATTTTTTATTTTGAAAGTAACATACAGCAAGCAAAATACATTAAAATATTCCCACAACCAACAAAATTACTTATAAAATTTTATCTTCTGTTTTCCTATTATCTCATCCTCATAAAAAGTATGTTTGTCTACATTTGCTATGATAACACCTTTAAAATGAAGGATCCAACCTTCACTTCCAACAAATTGTCTAACCCTTTATTCCCTGCACTATTACTTGATGGAAGGAAGGAGAGAAAAGAAAGAAATGTGAGGGAAGGAAGGAAGGGAAGAAGGTAGGAAGGGGAAGAAACAAAAGAAAACATGCATCAAAAGCTTTTCTATGAATAACGGCTAAACTCAAAGTCATAGAGCATTAACTTTGATCTTGAATCCATAAAATCTTACCAATTCAACCCCAAGTCCTACATTCTGTCTTAGGTTATAGCAACATGGAATACTCCTATTTCTCCTAACACTACTTTTTCTTTAATTGGTCAGATTTAAAGAATTAAACTTCACACTCGCACACAAACATGCATTCTCAAATTCAGAAATTCCGAAGAGTAGACACAACAAGGCAAAATGAACCAGGAGGCTAATATTCCTTTGGTTGCTGCTTATCACCCTAAAAATAGGAACGGTATAACGTTGCCATTGCAATATTAGAGTTCTGTGTATTTGGTGAGTACTTAGAGTGGGGCCAGAATACAGAGGGCTTTGAATGTCAAGCTAAAGTGTTTATGAAATGTTATGCATTGTTTTTTTGTTGGCAATGGGGAGATTTGAAATATTTTGATGAGGAGAAGGCAGGAAAAAAAAATTTACTCTTATAACCAACTGAAGAACTCATTACTAACCAGATCCTGTGCTTGGTTGCAAGGAACAAAAATAAGACTCATTCTCTGTCACTAACACTCATTCTAGCTTGGTACAGAAAGATATGCACTGATAAATTTGGAAATGATATTCTAACTGCTATAAATGTGGATTAACAACTATAACACACTAGATTATTCAATTAATACTAGTGTTCTTTTTTTTTTTTTTTTTTTTTTTTTTTTTTTTTGACACGGCGTCTCGCTCTGTCGCCCAGGCTGGAGTGCAGTGGCCGGATCTCAGCTCACTGCAAGCTCCGCCTCCCGGGTTTACGCCATTCTCCTGCTTCAGCCTCCGTAGTAGCTGGGACTACAGGCGCCCACCACCTCGCCCGGCTAGTTTGTTGCATTTTTTAGTAGAGACGGGGTTTCACCGTGTTAGCCAGGATAGTCTCGATCTCCTGACCTCGTGATCCACCCGTCTCTGCCTCCCAAAGTGCTGGGATTACAGGCTTGAGCCACCGCGCCCGGCCTAATCCTAGTTTTCAAAAGGTATTCCTTATTTAAGATTAATTTGTATGCAATAGAAAAGATGGATTTAGAGAAAAAAATGAATAGCTAATTGTAACACAAATGTGAATTAGTAGCTGTGTGGATTTGTGATATTCCAATTATAATTTGGCAAAAGATATAAAATATTACTATTACAATCTTATTTGTATTTACAAATTAAATTTACCATTCTTGTTTTTTATTACATAAAGTGCATTTCTATTAAGACATCTTCAGTTTAAGCCTGGTAATTATTTAAAAACCAGGAGTTGTCCATAGAGGATACTATGCTTTGGCTAGGTGAACCACAACATTCTATTTCTTGTGGCTCATTTACTCAAGGGTTAGAATCACAGGTTATTGGGTTAAGACCTAACTCATTATTCAGATTCCATCACTGAAGAGCAATGTCTCAAGACCACACTTACATAGTTTGCCACATCCTTCACATGGATCAGGCAACACTTGTACAACTCATTCTTTATCTGATTTTTTCCCAGAGTCTACTATGTGCCAGATATCTGTTTAAGTTCTAGAGAAGCAAAATATAGTTTTTGTTTTCAATTAATTTTATATTTTATTAGAAAGGAGAAAAATTAAACAAATTAAATCACAGATTCTACTATGAAAGATGCATATAGAAATCTTGGATCATTATTTTGGGTGTGAAATTGTATTAGATGGGATGCTCAGGAAATACAGCCATCAGGATGGGACATGTTAACAATGTGAATAAAAAGAAAACAAGCAACATCAGACAAAAATTTTATCTTTAAACAAAAAGAGACCCCTGTAGCTGAAGAAGGGCAAGAAGATGAGGATGTGGTAGAGGTTTAAATATATAAGCATAGACCAGATCAGGCCAACTCTTACAAGTAGATTGATTATATGATCCATTGTGTCACGAAGACTACAAGGTCATGGCTAGTTTACTGGCATAATTATAAACAGTGCCTCTTTTTAGTCTCACCGGTACCCTAATTTTGATTTAAAAAATATGGTTGCATGTTGTGCACATGTACCCAAGAACTCAAAGTATAATGAAAAGAAAAAAAAATTGTCACTTCACATATAGGACATAATAAGATATTTGAAATGTATTTGACATAGAGCAGGAACCTACTGAAGTTTTCAACATATCTTTTAAGCAGATTGCTCTAGGAATTATGTTTAGATAGTTAAAGGGGGAGGACAATCAAGATGGGAAGACAATTTGGAAAGAGTTTTTGTCCAGACAAGAGATAATGGTCTGAATCAGGAAAATAGCAGTTAATATAAAAAAGATAACTGGACTTTTTAAAATTTTAATTTTGTTAATTCAATTTTAATTTTAGATACAGAGAATATATGTGCAGATTTGTTACACTGGTATATTGCAGGTGGGTAGTGAGCATTGCACACAAAATGTAGTTTTTCATCTCACACACCTCTTGCTCCCTCCTCCCAAAAGTAGTCCAGAGTGTCTGTTGTTCCCATGTTTACATCCATGTGTGCTCAGTGTTGAACTCCTATTTATAAGCGAGAACATGTGGTATTTAGTTTTCTGTGCCTGTGTTGATTTCCTTAGGATTATGGCCTCCAACCCTATACATATTGTTGCAAAGGACATAATTATATTATTTATTTATTTATTTATTTATTTATTTATTTATTTATGGAGAACAGGGTCTCGCTATACTGCCCAGGCAGATCTTGAACTCCTGGGCTCAAACTATCCTCCAGCTTCTGCTTCCCTGAGAGCTGGGATTACAGCTGTGATTTTTTTATGGCTCTCTAGTATTTGATGGTATATACATATCCCATTTTCTTTATGCAAGCTACCATTGATGGGCTCCTAGGTTGATTTCATGTTTTACTATTGTAAATAGTGCAGAAATGAATGTATGAGTGCATGTGTCTTTACAATATAAGGATTTATTTTCCTTTAGGTATATACCCAGTTAATGAAATTGCTGTGTTGAATGGTAGTTCTATCTTAAGTTCTTTTAGAAATTTCTATACTGTTGGCCGGGTGCGGTGACTCACACCTGTGATCTCAGCACTTTGGGAGGCCAAGGTGGGTGGATCCTGACGTCAGGAGTTGGAGATCAGCCTGGTCAACGTGGTGAAACCCTGTCTCTACCAAAATTACAAAATTAGCTGGGCGTGGTGGCAGGTGTCTGTAATCGCAGCTACTTGGGAAGCTGAGCCAGGTGTATCGCTTGAAACCAGAAGGCAGAGTTTGCAGGGAGTGGAGATCATGCCATTGCACTCCAGCCTGAGCGAAAGAGCCAAACTCTGTCTCAAATTAAATAAATAAATAAATAAAATTAAGAAATTCTACACTGTTTTTCACAATGGTTGAGCTAATTTACATTCCTACCAGCTGTGTATAAGTGTCCCTTTTTCTCTGAATCTTCACAAGTATCTGTTGTTTCTGACTTTTGATGATAGCCATTTTGACTTGTGTGTGATATCTCGTTGTGGTTTTACTGGTTTTCTCAGATGATTAGTAATGTTGAGCAGTTTTCTATATGTTTCTTGGCTGCTCAAATCTCTTCCTTTGAGAAGTGTCTGTTCATGTCATTGGCTCATTTTTAATGAGGTTATTAGCGTTTACGTGTTGACTTGTTTAATTTCATTACAAATTCTGGATGTTAGACCTTTGTGACATTCATTGTTTGCAAATATGTTCTCCCATTCTGGAAGATGCATGTTTACTCTGGTGATAATTTATTCAGCTTTGTAGAAGCTTTTAAGTTTAATTAGATGGTCCCACTTGTCAATTTTGTTTTTTGTTACAATTGCTTTGGAGACTTAGTCAGAAGCTTTTAGTTAAGGTGGATGTCAGGAAGGGTAGTTCCTAGGATTTATTCTAGGATTTTTATAGTTTGAGGTCTTACATTTAAATATTTAATCGATCATAAGTTAATCTTTTATATGTTTAAAGTTAAGGGTCCAGTTTCAGTCTTTTTTTTTTTTTCCTTGAGCCGGAGTCTGGCTCTGTCGCCCAGGCTGGAGTGCAGTGGCCGGATCTCAACTCACTGCAAGCTCCGCCTCCCGGGTTCCCGCCATTCTCCCGCCTCAGCCTCCGTAGTAGCTGGGACTACAGGCGCCCGCCACCTCGCCCGGCTAGGTTTTGTATTTTTTAGTAGAGACGGGGTTTCACCGTGTTAGCCAGGATAGTCTCGATCTCCTGACCTCGTGATCCACCCGTCTCTGCCTCCCAAAGTGCTGGGATTACAGGCTTGAGCCACTGCGCCCGGCCTCCAGTTTCATTCTATTTTGTGTGGCTAACCAGTTATTCCAGCAAAGTTTATTGAATAGGGAGTCCCTTCCCTGTTACTTGTTTTGTCAGTCTTGCTGAAGATCAGATGGTTGTAAGTGTGTGACTTTATTTCTGAGTTTTGTAACCTGTTCCATTGGTCTATGAGTCTGTTTTTGTACCAGTACCATGCTGTTTTGGTTACTATAGCTTTATAGTAGCTTGAAGTTGGATAGTGTGATGCCTCTGGCTTTGTTCTTTTTCTTAGAATTGCTTTGGCTATTCAGGCTCTTTTTTGTGTTCTATACTGTATTAGGGTTATCCAGAGGGACAGAACTAACAGGATATATGTTTATATGAAAGGGAGTTTATTAAGGAGAATTGGCTCGCACAATCATAGGGTGAAGTCCCACAATAGGCTGTCTGCAAGCTGTGGAAGAAAGAAAGTAGTAGTGGCTTGGTCCGAGTCCAAAAGCTTCAAAAGCAGGAAAGTTGACAGTATAGTCTTCAGTCTGTGGCTGAAGGCCTGAGAGTCCCCGGCAAACCACTGGTGGAAGTCCAAGATTCTAAAGGACAAAAACCCTGGAGTCTGGTTTCCAAGGGTGGCAGGAATGGACTGAAGTATCCAGAAAGGAAGAAAGATGAACCCAGAAGACTCAGCAAGCCAGCTCATCCCACCTTCTTCCACCTGCTTTGTTCTATCCACACTGGCAACCAATTGGATGGTGCCCACCCACAAGGAGGGTAGATCTTCCTCTCTCAATCCACTGACTCAAAAGTCAGTCTCCTCTGGTAACACCCTCACAGACACACCCAGAAACTATACTTTATCAGCTATCAAGGTATCCTTCAATCTTGTCAAATTGGCACTTAATATTAACCACCACAAACATGAATGTTAGAATAGATAGTTCTAGTTCTGTGAAGAATGACATTGGTAGCTTGATATAAATAGTATTGAATCTAAAAATTGCTTTGGGCAATATGACCATTTAACCGTATTTATTATTCCAATATATGAGTACAGAATATTTTTTTTCCATTTATTTGTATTGTATCTGATTTCTTTTAGCAAAGTTTGTATTTATCTTTGTGGAGATATTTCACCTCTTTGTTTAGCTGTGTTCCCAGGTATTTCATATTCTTTGTGGCTATTGTAAATGGTTTTGTGTCCCCAATTTGACTCTCAGCTTGGACATTATTAATGTATAGAAATGATATTGATTTTTGTACATTGATTTTGTATCCTGAAACTTTACTAAAATCATTTATCAGTTCTAGTAGCTGTTTGGAATATTTAGGATTTTCTACATATAGAATCATATTGTTAGGGAAGTGAGATATTTGACATATTCTTTTCTTATTTGTATGCCATCTTTTTCTTTCTCTTGCCTGAATTTCCTGGCTAGGACCTTCAGTGCAATGTTAAATAGGAGTAGTGAGAATGGACATCCTTGTCTTGTACTAGCCCTCAAGCGAAATGATTCCAACTTTTGTCCATTTGTTATAATGTTGGCTGTGGGTTTGTGATAGATGGCTCATTATTTCGAGGTATGTTCCTTCAATGCCTACACTGTTGAGAGTTTTTATTATGAAGGGATGGTGGATTTTATCAAAAATGTTTTCCATATCTATTGAGATGATCATATCGTTTTTGTTTTTTTATTCTGTTTATGTGGTGAATTACATTTATTGATCTGTTAAGTCGGCATATCCTTGCATCCCAGGAATAAAGCTTACTTGATTGTGATGTGTTATGCTTATGATATAAATCTGGATTTCATTAGCTAGTATTCTGTTGAGTATTTTTGCATTTAGGTTAATCAGGGGAATTGACCTGAAGTTCTCCTTTTTTGCTGTGTCTCTACCAGATTTGGGTATTAGATTGATGCTGGCTCCATAGAGTGAGCTAGGGAGGAGTATCTCCTCAATTTTTTAGAATAGTTTCAGTAGGACTTTAGTACAACTTGTAGAATTCAGCTGTGAATCCATCTGGTCCAGAGCTTTTTTTGTATGGTAGGGATATATATATATCCCATATATATATGTATATATGTATGTGTATATATATAATATATATATAATATAATATTATATATATTATACATATATATAACTGATTCAATTTCAGGGCTCAACATTGATCTATTCAGGGTCTCAATCTCCTCTTGATTCAATCTTAGAAGATGTGTGTTTCCAGAAATATGTCTATTTCCACTAGATTTTCTAATTTGTGTGCATAGAATTCTTCATAGTTTTTCTAAGAATCTTTGGCCTTTTGGTGGGATTTGTTGTAATGTCATAATTGTCATTTCTGATTTTACTTATTTGGATTGTTTTAATCTAGCTAGCAGTCTATTAACATTGTTTATTTTGAATCAGCTTTTGATTTAATTGATATGTTGTGGAGATTTTTGCATGTAAATTTTGTTTATTACTTCTCTAAATTTAGTCATTTCTTTTCTTCTAGTAGCTATGGGGTTGGTTTTTTTTTCCCCCTTCTTAGTTCTTTTAGGTCCAAATTGAGTTTGTTAATTGAGATTTTTCTAACTTCTTGATGACAGCATTTGGTAGTATTAACTTTCCCCTTAACACTGGCTTTAGCTGCATCTCAGATATTTTGGTAAGTTGTGTTCTTATTTTCTTTAATTTCAAAGAAATTGTTTTATTTCTATCTTAATTTTTATGTTTACCAGGGAGTCATTCAGGAATAAGCTGTTTGATTTCCATGAATTTGGATAGTTTTGAAAGAAGTTCTTCATACAGATTTCTGATTTTATTTCAGAGTAGTCTGAGAGTGTGCTCGAATGATTTTAATTTTTTAAATTTATTCAGACTTGTTTTATGACCGAGTATGTGGTTGATTTTAGAATATGTTGTATGTGCAGGTAAGAAGAATATATATTCTGTTTGTTGGGTGGAGCTTTCTGTAGATGTCTATTAAGTCCAATGGGCCAAGTGCCTAGTTTATGTCCACAATTATTTTGTTAGTTTTTGGCCTTGATGATCTAATGCTGTCAATGAGAAGATGAAGTCTCCCACTGTTATTGTGTGGTTCTCTGTGTCTTTCTGTAGGCCCAGAAGAACTTGTCGTGGGGTGTGTATATATTTAGAATAGTTATGTCTCTTGTTGGGCTATTATTAAGTAATGTCATTCTTTGTCCTTCTTCATATTTATTGGTTTAAAGTGTGTTTTATCTGATATAAGAATAACAACTCCTGCTCTTTGTTGTTTTTTATTTGCGTGGTAGATTTTCCTGTATCCCAGTACTTTGAGCTTATCTGTGTCATTCCATGTGAGATTGGTTTTTTTAAGGTAACACATGGTTGAGCCTTGTCTTTTTATCCTGCTGACCACTCTAAGCCTTTTAAGTGGGGTGTTTAGTCCATTTACATTCAGGGTTAGAATTGCTATGTGAGATTTTTTTCTTGATATTGTTAGCTGGTTGTTATGTAGAATTGAGTGTATCGTGACTTTATATTTCCTTTGGGAAATGTGCTTAAGTATGCTTTTGTGTTGGCAGTTGGTGGTCTTTCAGTTCCATGTTTAGCACTCCCTTAAGTACCTCTTGTAAGGCTGGTCTAATTGAAATCATTTTCTTCTGCATTTTCTTGTCTGAGAAAGATTTTAATTCTCCTTCATTAATGAAGTTTAGTTTGGCAGGATATGAAATTCTTGGCTAGAATTTTTCTTTAAATATGATGAAAATATACTCCCAATCTCTAATGGTTTATAAAGTTTCTGCTGAGAGGTCTGCTGCTAGCCTGATGGCATTCCCTCTGTACATGACCTGCCCCTTCTCTCTAGCTGCCTTAAATTTTATTCTTTTAAATTTATGTTTTTGCATTGTCCTTGGTGAATGTGATGACTACATGCATTGGAATTATCATCTTGCATAGTATCTAGCCAGGGTTCTGTCTATTGCTTAGGTTTGTATGTCAATCACTGTAGCAAGATTGGAGACATTTTTATGGACTATATTTTCAAACTTAATTTCAATATTGTTTATTCTCTCTCCTCAGGAATGCCAATGAGTCCTAGATTTGAACTCTTTACATAGTCTCATATTTCTCAGAGGTTTTGTTCATATTTCTTAATTCTTTATTCTTGATTTTTGTCTGATTGAGGTAATTCAAAGCACTTGTCTTCAAGTTCATAGTTTCTCTCTTTGTTTTGGTATATTCTGCTGTTAGTAGCTCTAATTGTATCATGAAATTATTTTAGTATACTTTTTAACTCTAGAAGATAAGTTCAGCTCTTTTTTAAAGTGGCTGTTTTTTTCTTTCAGCTCTTGGCATTTTACTGGATATCTTGAATTGGGTTTCAACTTTTTCCTGAATCTCAATGAACTTCCTTGCCATCTAGATTCTGAATTTAATGTCTGTCACTTCAGTCACTTCTTCCTGGTTAAGAACCATTGCTAGGGAGCTAGTTAACTCATTTGGAGATAAAAGAACACTGTTTTAATTTCTTTATTTATTTTTATTACCAGAGTTCTTGTGCTGATTCTTCCTCATCTGAGAGAATTGGTGTTTTTTTAACTATGCTGTACCTTGAGTATAGTCACTTGGCTTTGTTTCTGGATTTTTCAGAGAGCCAAGACTTTGTGCAGGGTCTTTATTCGTGTTTGAATCCTTGCCATTGGTTGCACAGGGGAAAATATTAGCAAAGCGACTTTGGGGTTGTAGTTTGGACTTTTATCCATTAAATGACGCTTAAGAATAATGGATAGTAGATAGTTCTTAGCCACATAGCTCCTTTGTATTTCTGGTGTTTGTGGGTGTGCTCTGGAGTGCAGCAGAGAGAGTGGTGATGCGCCTCACCGTGTTCACTCTTGGGCCTTAAAGGAGCCCCCTCCAATCACTGGCACTGCACTTCTATGTCCTTTGTTAGGTGTTCCAGGCTATGGAGCTCCCTCGACAAGCCACCGCAGGGAGATAAGCCATACCTTTTCTGGGCCAGTCCTGTGGAGGGAGGCAATCCGGGTTCCTGGAGCAGCCTGTGGACCCATGAGCCTCATCCATCTCAGTGCACTGAGAGTGTGGGCTCCTTTCCCATTTGAATGTTTGAGTGCTGGCCACAGATGTCAGCGCTACAGCCCTGGGACGAGCTCAGACTTTTTGTTCCCCACCACCACAAAGTTTGAGGCAACAGGGCAGTGACCTCAGCAGTTGCAATGGGAGTGGGCCTGTGAGTTTTCTCTGGGAGTTCTGCGCCATAGAAAGAGATTCATGGCTGATCAAAGTTTGATCAGCTGGGATACGAAAATTACGCTGGGGGCCTAAGCCATGGGGCCCTGCCTGGTGAAGAACAGGGGGTCTGGGAGCTCATGGGAAGAGCAGTCTGTCCTCCTCTCCTTAGGACAGTGAAAGCACACTATAGGAGCACAAAAACAATCAGGGTGTTTGTTTCCTCTTTAGCTGGGGGAAGCAACAATGAGTACCACTGTGGCAGCAATGACAGACGATCCTTTAGTTGTCTTTGGGAGCTCCATCCCAGAAAAATGCAGGACTGCTACTGATTTAAGTAATCAAGTGTAGTGGGGCAGTTGTACTGGGGGCCTAGGCGAGGAGACCCTGCCTGGAGAGACATAGAGGAGGAGCAAACTGTAGTCCATCTGCTTCTCAGCACTATAGATATAGCCCCTATCCAGAGGTGCACAGGAGAGCCTGGGCGCCCTTGTTGGCAGAGGTATTGCTGTTGGCACCAGGCTACTTAGATATTCAAAGTCAATGGGGCTCCATGGAGGCTTGAGCGGTGGCTCTGTCCAGACTCCAGGCAGCCCTCCATGTGGTTCTAGAGACCAGAGGGTTCATGAAGGATCTTCTGAGCCAAGGATTACAAAGTTCCTTGGCAGAAGTGTGAGTCCCCAGGGACACTCACTCACTCACCCCTTCCCTAGAGCAGGGAGCTCCCCCAGGCTCTGTGCCAACACTTGTGGGCAGTTCTCCTGCCTTTCTCTTTTCTGCTCTCTGTGAGTCACTATTGCTTCCTTGATGAATTCCCACACAGCCTCCTGGGCGATCCACTTGAAAAATTAGTGCTTATTTGTCATTCTGTCTCTTCTCTATAAGAATGGCATGCACTAGCTGCTTCTAATCAACCACCTTAGCACTTCTCTTCACTGGATATATTTGAAATATTATTTAACATGCAGAATTATAGTCCTTGTTCTTGGATTTAATATGTGGAATAATAAACTCATAAATGTTTAATGTAATTTTCTTCACTCTTATGACTTTCTTTGAAATGCATATTTGATTATCATGTCATGAGAATAAATACCAGAAGAAAAATTTATGGTTTTAAGTGTCATGTCAATGTAAGCAGGATGGGAAAGTACAATCCAGCATCGATTTTCAAAGCTGAATAATAGTCCTTCTTCAAAGGGCATGTTTTGCTTTTTAACATCTAAAGAATGAGCTTGACCTAAATCACCAATGTGGAACTCCAGAGAATAATTTAAATATGAAGAAAATTTGATTAAACAAAAAGATTTTGTGTTTATTTCATAACAGAGGTGCAGGGAAACATTTTAATTAAGCTGCTTATTTTCACTTTGTGCCTTCTCTTTCTTCCCTAGTCATCAGATAATTTTACTGATGCTTCATCTGTTCTGTTCATTTGATTTTTCCCCACACATGGTAAAGCAGGTGTTTATGCTTTCTTCGTCCCAATTTTTTTTCAGGTGACTGGATTCACAAGGAGTGCATTTGTTTTTGCTATGCCCAAGGCCCTCTTTTCTTACAAAGAGTTTGATAAATCTTGATTGATGCCTACCAGATGCTTGATTACATAGTATCTTCCTTTTTATATGACTTTCTTATTTGTGAAATGATTGTTATTAAAAATGCATCTGCAAGACAAATAGTTTGTTGTCCTGAATAATATTGAGACCCTGCGTTTCATAAGTCTGAGAAAAGTCGTTTTTAAACAAAGGCAGGTCACAAAATAAGAATTCAGAAGGCACTTTTTGAACCAGTAATACCCATCACTCTGATATTCAAGTTTTGGGGGACTAAATAGAGAAAACAAGAACACTATTCCTTACTTTAAAGACCTGATTGACAATTAAATAATGTGATATGAATAATATGAAAGGGCACCTCAAACTGTATTTTACAGGTGCCTCCAAATATATACAGTGTCCTTATGCTGTCCTTGGAAGTGTTATAGCACACTAAGATATATGAAGCGACAGTATCACATTTATTGAAGAATCTACATAATATTGAGCAGGATTAAAAGTAAGTTGCTAAACTACATTTTCACAAGAATTGTTTTATTGCACACTGTAGGAAGTATGGCATCTAGCTTAACTTCACACTTCTAACAGAATGGGGATTTTAATTCAATTCTATATCCCCTTTTCTTATCAAGTAGAAAAAAGCTGACACTTTGAGTACAAAGCTGCTCAAGCAGTTATCATGCACAGAGTTTTGTGCTTAGAGTAGCACTTTTCAATCAGGAATGAATATCAGAGTTACCTAGTAAGCTTCTCAGGCTGCACGTACCATGGACTCATCCCAAAGACTGTAGTGACAAAGAGGATAGTTTAATTATTAAGAATACGTTTTCTCAAACGAGTTCACCTAGTTTGAATCTTGGCTTTCTCATGATTGACCCACTACTTATACTCATGATATCTTGATTACTTAACGCAAAATGAATATGATCATGGCATCTATAGCACTAGATTGGCTGTTTTATTTCTTTCTAGCTATAAATAAAGGTACATTTCAATTAAACTTGTTTTTAATAAAGTCATTCTGGGGACATTGCTTAGAAGAAAAAATGTATATTGGCTCCTTGTATTAGTATTCGTTTGTTATTGTGACAAATATCACAAAGCTAAGCAACACAAATTGTCTTCGTATGTTGTAGGTCAGAGTATGACAAAGGTCTTAAGGGGCAAATATCAAAGTGTTTTTGGGTCTGTGTTTCTTTCTGGGATCTCTAAACAAATTTTGTTTCCTTGTCTTTTCAAGCTTCTAAAGGTTCAGTTCTTTCATCTCCAAAGCCAGTAATACTGCCTTTCTCTGTCCCTTTTTGTCATACTCCCATGTCTCTCTGATTTTCTTTCACTTTAAGGCACTTTGTACTTTGCGATTGCGCTGCGTTCACCTAGATAATCCAGGATAATCTTTTTTCCCTATTTTTAAATCTGCTGATTAGGAACGTACTTTTCTAACAGCAACCAGAATCCCCCTTTGCCATGTAAAATATCATATTCATCAACTCTAAATATCAGCATGTGAGCATTTTGGAAGAACAATTATTTTGCCTTCTTTTCTTTTTTTGTTTTTTTTGGGGGGTTTTTTGTTTTTCTTGAAGAAGTCTCGCTCTGTTGCCAAGGCTGGAGTGCAGTGGCACAATCTCGGCTCACTGCAAGCTCCACCTCCCAGGTTCATGCCATTCTCCTGCCTCAGCCTTCTGAGTAACTGGGACTACAGGCACCCACCACCACGCCCGGCTAATTTGTTTGTATTTTTAGTAGAGACAGGGTTTCACCGTGTTAGTCAGGATGGTCTCGATCTCCTGACCTCGTGATCCACCGGCCTCAGCCTCCCAAAGTGCTGGGATTACAGGTGTGAGCCACTGTGCCCGGTCACCTACTTCATTTTTTAAGAAATGGCAGGTCTTCTGCACAGCAAAAGAAACTACCATCAGAGTGAACAGGCAACCTACAGAATGGGAGAAAATTTTTGCAATCTACTCATCTGACAAAGGACTAATATCCAGAACCTACAAAGAACTCAAACACATTTACAAGAAAAAAACAAACAACCCCATCAAAAACTGGGCAAAGGATATGAGCAGACATTTCTCAAAAGAAGACATTCATACAGCCAACAGACACATGAAATAATGCTCATCATCACTGGCCATCAGAGAAATGCAAATCAAAACCACAATGAGATACCATCTCACACCAGTTAGAATGGCAATCATTAAAAAGTCAGGAAACAACAGGTGCTGGAGAGGATGTGGAGAAATAGGAACACTTTTACACTGTTGGTGGGATTGTAAACTAGTTCAACCATTATGGAAAACAGTATGGCAATTCCTCAAGGATCTAGAACTAGATGTACCATATGACCCAGCCATCCCACTACTGGGTATATACCCAAAGGATTATAAATTATTCTACTACAAAGACACATGCACACGTATGTTTATTGCGGCACTATTCACAATAGCAAAGACTTGGAATCAACCCAAATGTCCATCTGTGACAGACTGGATTAAGAAAATGTGGCACATATACACCATGGAATACTATGCAGCCATAAAAAAGGATGAGTTTGCGTCCTTTGTAGGGACATGGATGCAGCTGGAAACCATCATTCTTAGCAAACTATCACAAGAACAGAAAACCAAACACCGCATGTTCTCACTCATAGGTGGGAACTGAACAATGAGATCACTTGGACTCGGGAAGGGGAACATCACACACTGGGGCCTATCATGGGGAGGGGGGAGGAGGGAGGGATTGCATTGGGGAGTTATACATGATATAAATAATGAATTGATGGGTGCTGACGAGTTGATGGGTGCAGCACACCAACATGGCACAAGTATACATATGTAACAAACCTGCACGTTATGCACATGTACCCTAGAACTTAAAGTATAATAATACTAAATAAATAAATAAATAGAAATGGCAGGTCTTGGCGTCCTAGGCAAACTCTCAACATTTAGAGGGCATTGTGAATTCCTTTGGCGGATTACACTATTGCAAAAACTGGCATTTTGTGAGGAATGTGAGTGGATAGCTGTGGTGAACAAAGCAGTCCTCACTCAGAGTATGGCTAAGACTTCTGCAGTGGTTACACTATATGAAAGTTTTCCTTAAAATTGTATTATCTTGGCTGGGGATGGTGGCTCACGCCTACGATCCTAGCCCTTTGGGAGGCCAAGCTGGGTGGATCACCTGAGGTCAGGCATTTGAGACCAGCCTGACCAACATGGTGAGACCCTTCTTTACTAAAAAGACAAAAATTAGCCAGGTGTGGTAGCAGGTGCCTGTAATCCCAAGTACTGAGGAGGCTGAGGTAGGAGAATCACTTGACCCAGGAGGCAGATGTTGCAGTGAGCCAAGATTGTGCCACTGCACTCTAGTCTGAATGACAGAACGAGACTCCAAAAAAAAAAAAAAAAAAAAAAAAAAGTCTTATGTGCTTCAGAAAGGTTCTTACAATGTGCACACAGTAACTTCAGAATGTATTACTCTTAAGTATGCATAATAAATTGCATGAAATTCTCATCACAGGGTTCTTGTATTTTGTTCATCTCATATAATTAGAATTTAAATCATGTTTTAGGGTATTGGAAGAAGAATAGATAGATGATTGATAGATAGATAGATAGATAGATAGATAGATAGATAGATAGATAGATAGAATCTGCAGGTATAATACTAATTCCTGATCACAAAACAAATTCCAATATTCAGCTTAGAAAAAAAACATGTATTCATTAATTTTTGTAGAATTTTAAAGAGACAGTGTGTGATAATTAACCTACACAGTAATCAGAACTGCATGATAAATATGACAACCAGAAGAAAATCATAAAGGAATTGAGATATTGACTTCGTTATTAACTACAATGCAAATGAATTTACTCTTTGCAGAAAATGAGACTGTGAATCCCAGGTAGAGATATTCCTCTCCCTTCTACTCCATACTAATATCTTGGTCAATTTTAACATAATGACTCATTCCATTGTTTAGTTTTACATACGTTTGTTCTCTTCAACTTCAAGGATTTTCACTTTGACCTCACTTCAGGAAATGACTACTATAGCCATACTTAAAATGCATAGCTCACAATATATCAAAAAGTTACCTCAAAATGAATTAAAACGTAAATGTAAGCACTAAAACCATAAGAATCTTAGAAGAAAACAAAAGTGTTTGAACATTCAATATTTCTTTGAACATTCAATATTTTAATTGAACATTTTGTAATTATAGTAAATAAAATAGAATAAATGCTTCTGTTTATTGAAAAGGCACTATGGATGGTATCTTGTCTCTACAATGTTAAAACCCTAACCCCCAGTGTGACTATTTGGAGACAGGACTTTTAGCAGTTAATTAAGATTAAATGGATGGAAGGAACCAAGATGGCCAGTTTAACACAGCCAGGAAGAGCTTCACCCACTGAGACAACAGATCATTAAGAAGATGGGCACACTCTGAACAGATCTTTGGAAAGAAGACATTGAGAGTGGACAGAAGGAAGACACAGACCCTGGGCTGAAAGAGAAGGAAGCTGGAAACCCCACACAGGATTGCCAACTAGCAGGAACAGTTGCAGTTGATCAGGCCATGGGCGCCCATCCCCTAAGGCTTACCATACTCCTCTAGAAAACTAGGGTTTGTTGATTGCCAGACCTGGACAGAGTAGGGCTATATAGCCTGTTAGATGGGGCAAGTCTGATCTGAGCAATCCCTGTCTGCTGGTCTATCTTTGGGTCCCTGCCTGGCCATATTCACTTGCAATGAAATCTCAGATGCCTCAGAGAGGAGCTTGCTGGTAGCCACCCTCAAACCTCTTTTGCCAGCAGACCCTGCTTAACAGTCTAAGAGCTTTTGCAGGCAGGTGTCTGCTAGTGGGCACTTGCCCTCAGCTGGTCCCTGCTGCTTTACTGGTGCACACACACACTAAACCCATTGCTGTCCCACCACTGAAGTGCAAGTACACGTGGGACCCACCATCACCCCACTGGTGATGCACACTTGCAGGGGGACCCATGCCATTCTGCCAGTGCTGCGCTGAGGTGCTTTTGCTAACAGCCTCCCATCCTAGTGTTGTTGTCAGTGGTCTGGGAACACCTTAGCTCCTCCAGAGCAGTATATATTTAACCTTGAGGGGCCAAGGAGAAAAAAAAAAAAAAAACTGCCGGCCTGGTCACAGCCTCTTAGGGATAGATCAGGAAGCCAAGGAATGCTGCGCTGAGCTTTGGTCCCTGAAATCACTCAGAAACAAAGCCAGTTGAAAACCCAACTTTTACCATAGTCAAACTCTCAAGGGCATCAAAGAATATAAAAGTGAAAAGGTCCCTTTGTAGGACAGCAACTTCAAACTTTAAAGGAACATCAGCCCACACACATGAGAAAGGATCAGTGCAAGAACTCTGGCAAATCAGAAAAGCCAGAGTGTCTTCTTACCTACAAATGACCACAGTAACTTCTCAGAAATGGTTCTTAACCAAACCAAAATGGTCGAAATAACAGACATAAAATTCAGAATCTGGATGTCCATGAATATCATTAAGATATAGGAGAAAGCTAAAACCCAATCTGAGGAGTATAAGCAATCCAATACAATTATATAAGAGCAGAAAACTGAAATAGCCATTTTAAGAAAGAACCAAACTCATTTCCTAGAACTGAATAACCCACTACAAAAATTTATTAATGGAATTGTAAATTTTAACAGAAGAATAGACCAAGCAGAAAAAGAGCCTCAAAGCTCAAAGACTGGTTCTTCAAATCAACTTATTCAGAAAAAAAATTTTAAAAAGCATCTAAAGCGTGAACAAAACCTCTGTGAAATATCTAACTATGTAAAGAGACCAAACCTACAACTCACTGGCACCCCAGAAAGAGAGAGAAAGAGCAAGTAACTTGGAAAACATATCTGAAAATTTATCCACAAAAATTTCCTCAATCTCACCAGAGAGGTCAACATGCAAATTCAGAAAATTCAGAGAACTCCTGCAAGATACTGTACAAAATGATCATCCCCATGACACACTGTCATCATATTCTCCAAGGTCAACACACACAAAAAATATTAATGCCAGCTAGACAGATATGGAAGGTTACTTATAAAAAAAATTAATGGCAGCTAGACAGATATGGAAGGTTGCTTACAAAGGGAACTCCATCAAGCTAATAGCTGGCCTTTCAGAAACAAACCTTATAAGTTAGAAGAGTTTGGGGGCCTATACTCACCATTGTTTAAGAAAAGAAATTCCAACCTAGAATTTCATATCCATCCAAACTAGGCTTCATTAGTGAAGGAGAAATACAATCCTTTTCAGAAAAGTAAAAGTTAAGGTAATTTGTTACCACCACACCTGTATGTGGTCATAATAAAAGACCTGCTACCACAAAAACACACTTAAGTACATAGCCCTCTGACATTATAAAGCAAACATACAATCATGCTTACATAACAACCAGCTAACAACATGATGACAGTGTCAAATCATCCCATATCAATATTAACTTTGAATGAACCAGGCTAAATTCCCCACTTAAAAGGCACAGAATGGCAAGTTGAATAAAGCAGCAAGACCCAACTTTATGCTGTCTCCAAACACCCATTTCACGTGCATTGACACACATAGGCTAAAAGTAAATGGATGGAGATATATCAAGCAAATGGAAAATGTAAAAGAGCAGAGATTGCTGTTTTATTTCAAACAAAAAATCCTTTAAATCAACAGCAATTTAAAAGACAAAGAAGGGTATTACATAATGATAAAGGATTTACTTCAACAAGACTTAACTGTCTTAAGTATATATGCATCCAACATGGGAAAACCCATATTCATAAAACAAATTCTTAGAAACATAAGGAAAAGACTTATATAATCACACAAGTATAGTGGGAATCTTCAACACCACACCAACAGTATCAGATAAGTCATTAAGGCAGAACACTAACGAAGACATTTGGCACCTAAACTTGACACTTTATCAAATGGACCTAACAGACATCTACTAAACAAGCCTCTATTAGTCCATTCTCACAGTCCTATAAATAAATAATCTGAGACAGGGTGATTTGTAAAGAAAAGAGGTTTAGTTGCCTCATAGTTCGGCAGGCTGTACAGGATGCATGGCAGTATCTGCTTCTGGGGAGGTTTCAGGGAGCTTTTACTCATAGTGGAACGCAAAGCAGGAGCAGGTGTCTTACATGACAGGAGCAGGACCAAGAGAGAGAAAGAGGTGCTACACACTTTTAAACAACCAAATATCATAACTCACTATCGTGAGAACAGCACCAAGGGGATGGTGCCAACCCATTAATGAGAAACCACCCCCATAATCCAATCACCACCCACAAGGCCGCACCTCCCACATTGGGGATTACAATTCAATATGAGACTTAGATGGAGACACAGATTCAAACCATATCAATGCCACACAACAACATTTTTCTCATCTGCACATGGCATATACCCTAAGATTGACCACACGTGCAGTCATAAAGCAATTTTCAACAAATTCGAACAAACTGCAATCATATCAACCCACAGTCCCAGAACAGAGCACAGTAAAAACAAATCAATACCAAGAAGATCTCTCAAAAACATACAATTACATGAAAATTAAACAACCTGCTCCTGAATCACTTTTGGACAAAGAATGAAATTGAAGAAGTCAAAAAATATTTTGAAAAAAATGAAAATAAAGATACAGCATACTAGAAACTCTGGGACATGGCTAAAGCAGTGTTAAGAGGAAGTTTATACTGCTAAATGCTTATATCAAGAAATTAGAAATACTGCAAATTAACAAGGGAATATTATACCTAGACAAACTAGAAAAGCAAGAGTAAATCAACCCCAAAACTAATAGAACAAAAGAAGTAACCAAAATCAGAGCTGAACGGAGTGAAATAGAGACAAGAAAATCCATAGAAAAGATCAGTGAAAGTTCATGTTTTGAAATAAGAAATGAGATATATAGACTGCTATTCAGGCTAATAAAGAGAGAAGATTCAAATAAACACATTAAGAAATGACAAAGGTAACATTACCACTGACCTCACAGAAATATAAAACACCCTAAAAGCTATTAAGAAAATCCCTTGGTCTCTTTTCAAAGGCTCCTAAACCTGATAAACGACTTCAATAAAATTCAGAATGTAAAATCGATGTGCACAAATCAGTAGCATTTCTAAATACCAGTAACATCTGAGCTGAGAGCCAAGTCAAGAACACAATCCCATATGAAATAGCCACAAAAATAAGAAAACACGTAGTAATACACCTAACTAAGGATTTGGAAGATCTCTGGAATAAGAATTACAAAACACTGCTGAAAGAAATCAAGATGATACAGCAAGATGAAAAAATATTCCATGCTCATGCTTAGGAATAACTAATCTTGTTAAAAAATGGTCACACAGACCAAAGCAATTTACAGATTCAGTATCATTCCTGTCAAATTACCAATGTCATTCTTCAAAGAATTAGAAAATCACATTCTAAAATTCATATGGAACCTGAATTTTAGGGTTCCTCAAAACAGCCTGAATACCCAAAGTGATCCTAAGCAAAGAGAATTAAACTGAAAGCATTGCATTACCCAGCTTCAAACTATACTACAAGGCTACCGTCTCCAAAACAGCATGATACTGCTATGGAAACAGACATATAGACAGCTTAGAGAAACTAGAAATAAAGCCACGTGCTTCTAATTATCTGATCATTGATAAAGTTGACAATATCAAGCAATGGAGAAAAGATTTCCTATTCAATAAATGGTGCTGGAATAAATGGCTAGCCATATGCGGAAGACTGAAGCTGGATGCCTTCCTTTCACTATATGAAAAAATCAATACATGATGAATTTAAGATTAAATGTAAAATCTAAAACTGTAAAAACCCTAGAAGAAACCATAGGAAATTCCATTCTGGTCATTGACCTTGGCAAAGATTTCATGATGAAGATTTCAAAAGCAATTGCAACAAAAACAAAAATGGACAAATAGTATCTCGGAAAACTACAGAGCTTCTGCACAAAGAAACTATCAACAGAGTAAATAGACAACCTTCAGAGAGGGAGAAAATATTTGTAAACTATACATCCAACAGGCTATAATACCTACTATATATAAGGAACTTAAATAACCAAGAGAAAAACCAAAAAAGAGAGAGAGAGAAAAAAAAAAATTAAAAATGGGCTTGAACAGACACTTCTTAAAAGAACATACAAGCAGCCAAAAAGCCCATGGGAAAAAAAATCACTAATTATTAGAGAAATGTAAATCAAAACTGCAATATGATACCATGTCACACCAGTCAGAATAGCTATTAGTAAAAAGTCAAAAAATAGTATATCAGATGCTGGTAAGGATGCAGAGACAAGGGTATGCTTATGAACTACTGTTTGGAATGAAAATTAGTTCAGCCCTTGTGAAAAGTATTCTGAAAATTTCTCAACATAAACAGAACTAGGCCGGGCGCGGTGGCTCAAGCCTGTAATCCCAGCACTTTGGGAGGCCAAGGCAGGCGGATCACGAGGTCAGGAGATAGAGACCATCCTGGCTAACACGGTGAAACCCCGTCTCTACTAAAAATACAAAAAATTAGCCGGGCGTGGTGGTGGGCGCCTGTAGTCCCAGCTACTCGGAGGCTGAGGCGGGAGAATGGCATGAAACCGGGAGGTGGAGCTTGCAGTGAGCTGAGATCGCGCCACTGCACTCCAGCCTGG